>NW_026608642.1:0-59124 GCF_029499605.1 Hyla sarda
GAAAACACAATAAAAATAGATAAAGCCCCCCCCCCTCCCCTTCAAGGACATTATATCACTATAATATACGTTGCCACACAATTTAAGTGAAATTGGCACATATTTATTTACCACACTATAAAGGTTCCTAGCTGTCATATCTTCTGTTAAGTCATAAAGGGCTCTTGACACTTGAATGCACTGTTGAGATCAATAGGAAGACAAGCAACCCCAGACCCAATCAACGCCCAAAATGGACAGATTGTTGTTCTCCTGGTGAGGACTGAAGAATCTGAAACATAGTGAACTAAAAAAGCCTTTTCTGCACTCACCTCACTTTTGGCAATGCACCTCTGCTCCTTCACTGCTCTTGGCATTACCCTTCAATAGATCTGTAAAGAATTCCAACTAAGCACATTCTCCACCGACACCACACATCCAACTTATGCCACAAACACTTCCAAGTCAAGATCTTTTCCCCATGTTATAGGATAAAGAAAGCTAAAAGAGCGATCTTACTTTTGTAGCTAGAAGTCCATGCCAAATTCAATTTTCAATTCCAATTCTGAAGAGAAAACACAGAAAAGCAAGGCAAAGCACCCCCCCCCCTTCGAGAACATTTCATCACAATAATGTGCATTGGCAAACAATTTTGGTAAACATCTATTATTTACCCTAATAAGCAGGTTCCGAGCTATCCTCAGGAGTCTCAATGGGCTCTTGACACTTCAACTGCACTGTTGAGATGAATGGGAAGACAAGCAACCCCAGACCCACTCCAAGCCAACTTATAAATGTAGACAAACTGTTGCTTAAGTCTGATAGCGTCCTTGCATATCGAAGGAGCCACATTTCTCAATCATCTAGTTGTACTGGAAAATACCGATAACAAACGGACAGGAAAAATATCAAACTACATGTGTCTTTTCTGCACTCAGCACGTCCTAACGATACACTGCCATACACCCTTCTACTCCTTCACTGCTCTTGGCATTATCCTTTCTTCGATCTGTAAAGAATTCCAACTAAGCGCAGTCTCCATCGATATCAGACATCACACATCGATACCACAAACACTACTACCAAGTTGAGCTCTTTTCCCCATAAAATAGGATAAAGAATGCTAAGATTTTGCTCTTACGTTTGTAGATAGTGGGCTCTGTGCCAAATTCGATTTCCTTTTCTAATTCTGATAAGAAAACACAATAAAAATAGATAAAGCCCCCCCCCCTCCCCTTCAAGGACATTATATCACTATAATATACGTTGCCACACAATTTAAGTGAAATTGGCACATATTTATTTACCACACTATAAAGGTTCCTAGCTGCCATATCTTCTGTGAAGTCATAAAGGGCTCTTGACACTTGAATGCACTGTTGAGATCAATAGGAAGACAAGCAACCCCAGACCCAATCAACGCCCAAAATGGACAGATTGTTGTTCTCCTGGTGAGGACTGAAGAATCTGAAACATAGTGAACTAGAAAAGCCTTTTCTGCACTCACCTCACTTTTGGCAATGCACCTCTGCTCCTTCACTGCTCTTGGCATTACCCTTCAATAGATCTGTAAAGAATTCCAACTAAGCACATTCTCCACCGACACCACACATCCAACTTATGCCACAAACACTTCCAAGTCAAGATCTTTTCCCCATGTTATAGGATAAAGAAAGCTAAAAGAGCGATCTTACTTTTGTAGCTAGAAAGTCCATGCCAAATTCAATTTTCAATTCCAATTCTGAAGAGAAAACACAGAAAAGCAAGGCAAAGCACCCCCCCCCTTCGAGAACATTTCATCACAATAATGTGCATTGGCAAACAATTTTGGTAAACATCTATTATTTACCCCAATAAGCAGGTTCCGAGCTATCCTCAGGAGTCTCAATGGGCTCTTGACACTTCAACTGCACTGTTGAGATGAATGGGAAGACAAGCAACCCCAGCCCCACTCCAAGCCAACTTATAAATGTAGACAAACTGTTGCTTAAGTCTGATAGCGTCCTTGCATATCGAAGGAGCCACATTTCTCAATCATCTAGTTGTACTGGAAAATACCGATAACAAACGGACAGGAAAAATATCAAGCTACATGTGTCTTTTCTGCACTCACCACGTCCTAACGATACACTGCCATACACCCTTCTACTCCTTCACTGCTCTTGGCATTATCCTTTCTTCGATCTGTAAAGAATTCCAACTAAGCGCAGTCTCCATCGATATCAGACATCACACATCGATACCACAAACACTACTACCAAGTTGAGCTCTTTTCCCCATAAAATAGGATAAAGAATGCTAAGATTTTGCTCTTACGTTTGTAGATAGTGGGCTCTGTGCCAAATTCGATTTCCTTTTCTAATTCTGATAAGAAAACACAATAAAAATAGATAAAGCCCCCCCTCCCCTTCAAGGACATTATATCACTATAATATACGTTGCCACACAATTTAAGTGAAATTGGCACATATTTATTTACCACACTATAAAGGTTCCTAGCTGCCATATCTTCTGTGAAGTCAAAAAGGGCTCTTGACACTTGAATGCACTGTTGAGATCAATAGGAAGACAAGCAACCCCAGACCCAATCAACGCCCAAAATGGACAGATTGTTGTTCTCCTGGTGAGGACTGAAGAATCTGAAACATAGTGAACTAGAAAAGCCTTTTCTGCACTCACCTCACTTTTGGCAATGCACCTCTGCTCCTTCACTGCTCTTGGCATTACCCTTCAATAGATCTGTAAAGAATTCCAACTAAGCACATTCTCCACCGACACCACACATCCAACTTATGCCACAAACACTTCCAAGTCAAGATCTTTTCCCCATGTTATAGGATAAAGAAAGCTAAAAGAGCGATCTTACTTTTGTAGCTAGAGGTCCATGCCAAATTCAATTTTCAATTCCAATTCTGAAGAGAAAACACAGAAAAGCAAGGCAAAGCACCCCCCCCTTCGAGAACATTTCATCACAATAATGTGCATTGGCAAACAATTTTGGGAAACATCTATTATTTACCCCAATAAGCAGGTTCCGAGCTATCCTCAGGAGTCTCAATGGGCTCTTGACACTTCAACTGCACTGTTGAGATGAATGGGAAGACAAGCATCCCCAGACCCACTCCAAGCCAACTTATAAATGTAGACAAACTGTTGCTTAAGTCTGATAGCGTCCTTGCATATCGAAGGAGCCACATTTCTCAATCTAGTTGTACTGGAAAATACCGATAACAAACGGACGGGAAAAATATCAAGCTACATGTGTCTTTTCTGCACTCACCACGTCCTAACGATACACTGCCATACACCCTTCTACTCCTTCACTGCTCTTGGCATTATCCTTTCTTCGATCTGTAAAGAATTCCAACTAAGCGCAGTCTCCATCGATATCAGACATCACACATCGATACCACAAACACTACTACCAAGTTGAGCTCTTTTCCCCATAAAATAGGATAAAGAATGCTAAGATTTTGCTCTTACGTTTGTAGATAGTGGGCTCTGTACCAAATTCGATTTCCTTTTCTAATTCTGATGAGAAAACACAATAAAAATAGATAAAGCCGCCCCCCTCCTCCCCTTCAAGGACATTATATCACTATAATATACGTTGCCACACAATTTAAGTGAAATTGGCACATATTTATTTACCACACTATAAAGGTTCCTAGCTGCCATATCTTCTGTGAAGTCATAAAGGGCTCTTGACACTTGAATGCACTGTTGAGATCAATAGGAAGACAAGCAACCCCAGACCCAATCAACGCCCAAAATGGACAGATTGTTGTTCTCCTGGTGAGGACTGAAGAATCTGAAACATAGTGAACTAGGAAAGCCTTTTCTGCACTCACCTCACTTTTGGCAATGCACCTCTGCTCCTTCACTGCTCTTGGCATTACCCTTCAATAGATCTGTAAAGAATTCCAACTAAGCACATTCTCCACCGACATCGCACATCCAACTTATGCCACAAACACTTCCAAGTCATGATCTTTTCCCCATGTGATAGGATAAAGAAAGCTAAAAGAGCGATCTTACTTTTGTAAATAGTGGGTCCTGTGCCAAATTCGATTTCCTTTTCTAATTCTGATAAGAAAACACAATAAAAATAGATAAAGCCCCCCCCCCCCTCCCCTTCAAGGACATTATATCACTATAATATACGTTGCCACACAATTTAAGTGAAATTGGCACATATTTATTTACCACACTATAAAGGTTCCTAGCTGTCATATCTTCTGTTAAGTCATAAAGGGCTCTTGACACTTGAATGCACTGTTGAGATCAATAGGAAGACAAGCAACCCCAGACCCAATCAACGCCCAAAATGGACAGATTGTTGTTCTCCTGGTGAGGACTGAAGAATCTGAAACATAGTGAACTAAAAAAGCCTTTTCTGCACTCACCTCACTTTTGGCAATGCACCTCTGCTCCTTCACTGCTCTTGGCATTACCCTTCAATAGATCTGTAAAGAATTCCAACTAAGCACATTCTCCACCGACACCACACATCCAACTTATGCCACAAACACTTCCAAGTCAAGATCTTTTCCCCATGTTATAGGATAAAGAAAGCTAAAAGAGCGATCTTACTTTTGTAGCTAGAAGTCCATGCCAAATTCAATTTTCAATTCCAATTCTGAAGAGAAAACACAGAAAAGCAAGGCAAAGCACCCCCCCCCTTCGAGAACATTTCATCACAATAATGTGCATTGGCAAACAATTTTGGTAAACATCTATTATTTACCCCAATAAGCAGGTTCCGAGCTATCCTCAGGAGTCTCAATGGGCTCTTGACACTTCAACTGCACTGTTGAGATGAATGGGAAGACAAGCAACCCCAGCCCCACTCCAAGCCAACTTATAAATGTAGACAAACTGTTGCTTAAGTCTGATAGCGTCCTTGCATATCGAAGGAGCCACATTTCTCAATCATCTAGTTGTACTGGAAAATACCGATAACAAACGGACAGGAAAAATATCAAACTACATGTGTCTTTTCTGCACTCACCACGTCCTAACGATACACTGCCATACACCCTTCTACTCCTTCACTGCTCTTGGCATTATCCTTTCTTCGATCTGTAAAGAATTCCAACTAAGCGCAGTCTCCATCGATATCAGACATCACACATCGATACCACAAACACTACTACCAAGTTGAGCTCTTTTCCCCATAAAATAGGATAAAGAATGCTCAGATTTTGCTCTTACGTTTGTAGATAGTGGGCTCTGTGCCAAATTCGATTTCCTTTTCTAATTCTGATAAGAAAACACAATAAAAATAGATAAAGCCCCCCCCCCCTCCCCTTCAAGGACATTATATCACTATAATATACGTTGCCACACAATTTAAGTGAAATTGGCACATATTTATTTACCACACTATAAAGGTTCCTAGCTGCCATATCTTCTGTGAAGTCATAAAGGGCTCTTGACACTTGAATGCACTGTTGAGATCAATAGGAAGACAAGCAACCCCAGACCCAATCAACGCCCAAAATGGACAGATTGTTGTTCTCCTGGTGAGGACTGAAGAATCTGAAACAGTGAACTAGAAAAGCCTTTTCTGCACTCACCTCACTTTTGGCAATGCACCTCTGCTCCTTCACTGCTCTTGGCATTACCCTTCAATAGATCTGTAAAGAATTCCAACTAAGCACATTCTCCACCGACACCACACATCCAACTTATGCCACAAACACTTCCAAGTCAAGATCTTTTCCCCATGTTATAGGATAAAGAAAGCTAAAAGAGCGATCTTACTTTTGTAGCTAGAGGTCCATGCCAAATTCAATTTTCAATTCCAATTCTGAAGAGAAAACACAGAAAAGCAAGGCAAAGCACCCCCCCCTTCGAGAACATTTCATCACAATAATGTGCATTGGCAAACAATTTTGGGAAACATCTATTATTTACCCCAATAAGCAGGTTCCGAGCTATCCTCAGGAGTCTCAATGGGCTCTTGACACTTCAACTGCACTGTTGAGATGAATGGGAAGACAAGCATCCCCAGACCCACTCCAAGCCATCTTATAAATGTAGACAAACTGTTGCTTAAGTCTGATAGCGTCCTTGCATATCGAAGGAGCCACATTTCTCAATCTAGTTGTACTGGAAAATACCGATAAACGGACGGGAAAAATATCAAGCTACATGTGTCTTTTCTGCACTCACCACGTCCTAACGATACACTGCCATACACCCTTCTACTCCTTCACTGCTCTTGGCATTATCCTTTCTTCGATCTGTAAAGAATTCCAACTAAGCGCAGTCTCCATCGATATCAGACATCACACATCGATACCACAAACACTACTACCAAGTTGAGCTCTTTTCCCCATAAAATAGGATAAAGAATGCTAAGATTTTGCTCTTACGTTTGTAGATAGTGGGCTCTGTACCAAATTCGATTTCCTTTTCTAATTCTGATGAGAAAACACAATAAAAATAGATAAAGCCGCCCCCCTCCTCCCCTTCAAGGACATTATATCACTATAATATACGTTGCCACACAATTTAAGTGAAATTGGCACATATTTATTTACCACACTATAAAGGTTCCTAGCTGCCATATCTTCTGTGAAGTCATAAAGGGCTCTTGACACTTGAATGCACTGTTGAGATCAATAGGAAGACAAGCAACCCCAGACCCAATCAACGCCCAAAATGGACAGATTGTTGTTCTCCTGGTGAGGACTGAAGAATCTGAAACATAGTGAACTAGGAAAGCCTTTTCTGCACTCACCGCACTTTTGGCAATGCACCTCTGCTCCTTCACTGCTCTTGGCATTACCCTTCAATAGATCTGTAAAGAATTCCAACTAAGCACATTCTCCACCGACATCGCACATCCAACTTATGCCACAAACACTTCCAAGTCATGATCTTTTCCCCATGTGATAGGATAAAGAAAGCTAAAAGAGCGATCTTACTTTTGTAAATAGTGGGTCCTGTGCCAAATTCGATTTCCTTTTCTAATTCTGATAAGAAAACACAATAAAAATAGATAAAGCCCCCCCCCCTCCCCTTCAAGGACATTATATCACTATAATATACGTTGCCACACAATTTAAGTGAAATTGGCACATATTTATTTACCACACTATAAAGGTTCCTAGCTGTCATATCTTCTGTTAAGTCATAAAGGGCTCTTGACACTTGAATGCACTGTTGAGATCAATAGGAAGACAAGCAACCCCAGACCCAATCAACGCCCAAAATGGACAGATTGTTGTTCTCCTGGTGAGGACTGAAGAATCTGAAACATAGTGAACTAAAAAAGCCTTTTCTGCACTCACCTCACTTTTGGCAATGCACCTCTGCTCCTTCACTGCTCTTGGCATTACCCTTCAATAGATCTGTAAAGAATTCCAACTAAGCACATTCTCCACCGACACCACACATCCAACTTATGCCACAAACACTTCCAAGTCAAGATCTTTTCCCCATGTTATAGGATAAAGAAAGCTAAAAGAGCGATCTTACTTTTGTAGCTAGAAGTCCATGCCAAATTCAATTTTCAATTCCAATTCTGAAGAGAAAACACAGAAAAGCAAGGCAAAGCACCCCCCCCCTTCGAGAACATTTCATCACAATAATGTGCATTGGCAAACAATTTTGGTAAACATCTATTATTTACCCCAATAAGCAGGTTCCGAGCTATCCTCAGGAGTCTCAATGGGCTCTTGACACTTCAACTGCACTGTTGAGATGAATGGGAAGACAAGCAACCCCAGCCCCACTCCAAGCCAACTTATAAATGTAGACAAACTGTTGCTTAAGTCTGATAGCGTCCTTGCATATCGAAGGAGCCACATTTCTCAATCATCTAGTTGTACTGGAAAATACCGATAACAAACGGACAGGAAAAATATCAAACTACATGTGTCTTTTCTGCACTCACCACGTCCTAACGATACACTGCCATACACCCTTCTACTCCTTCACTGCTCTTGGCATTATCCTTTCTTCGATCTGTAAAGAATTCCAACTAAGCGCAGTCTCCATCGATATCAGACATCACACATCGATACCACAAACACTACTACCAAGTTGAGCTCTTTTCCCCATAAAATAGGATAAAGAATGCTAAGATTTTGCTCTTACGTTTGTAGATAGTGGGCTCTGTGCCAAATTCGATTTCCTTTTCTAATTCTGATAAGAAAACACAATAAAAATAGATAAAGCCCCCCCCCTCCCCTTCAAGGACATTATATCACTATAATATACGTTGCCACACAATTTAAGTGAAATTGGCACATATTTATTTACCACACTATAAAGGTTCCTAGCTGCCATATCTTCTGTGAAGTCATAAAGGGCTCTTGACACTTGAATGCACTGTTGAGATCAATAGGAAGACAAGCAACCCCAGACCCAATCAACGCCCAAAATGGACAGATTGTTGTTCTCCTGGTGAGGACTGAAGAATCTGAAACATAGTGAACTAGAAAAGCCTTTTCTGCACTCACCTCACTTTTGGCAATGCACCTCTGCTCCTTCACTGCTCTTGGCATTACCCTTCAATAGATCTGTAAAGAATTCCAACTAAGCACATTCTCCACCGACACCACACATCCAACTTATGCCACAAACACTTCCAAGTCAAGATCTTTTCCCCATGTTATAGGATAAAGAAAGCTAAAAGAGCGATCTTACTTTTGTAGCTAGAGGTCCATGCCAAATTCAATTTTCAATTCCAATTCTGAAGAGAAAACACAGAAAAGCAAGGCAAAGCACCCCCCCCTTCGAGAACATTTCATCACAATAATGTGCATTGGCAAACAATTTTGGGAAACATCTATTATTTACCCCAATAAGCAGGTTCCGAGCTATCCTCAGGAGTCTCAATGGGCTCTTGACACTTCAACTGCACTGTTGAGATGAATGGGAAGACAAGCATCCCCAGACCCACTCCAAGCCATCTTATAAATGTAGACAAACTGTTGCTTAAGTCTGATAGCGTCCTTGCATATCGAAGGAGCCACATTTCTCAATCTAGTTGTACTGGAAAATACCGATAACAAACGGACGGGAAAAATATCAAGCTACATGTGTCTTTTCTGCACTCACCACGTCCTAACGATACACTGCCATACACCCTTCTACTCCTTCACTGCTCTTGGCATTATCCTTTCTTCGATCTGTAAAGAATTCCAACTAAGCGCAGTCTCCATCGATATCAGACATCACACATCGATACCACAAACACTACTACCAAGTTGAGCTCTTTTCCCCATAAAATAGGATAAAGAATGCTAAGATTTTGCTCTTACGTTTGTAGATAGTGGGCTCTGTACCAAATTCGATTTCCTTTTCTAATTCTGATGAGAAAACACAATAAAAATAGATAAAGCCGCCCCCCTCCTCCCCTTCAAGGACATTATATCACTATAATATACGTTGCCACACAATTTAAGTGAAATTGGCACATATTTATTTACCACACTATAAAGGTTCCTAGCTGCCATATCTTCTGTGAAGTCATAAAGGGCTCTTGACACTTGAATGCACTGTTGAGATCAATAGGAAGACAAGCAACCCCAGACCCAATCAACGCCCAAAATGGACAGATTGTTGTTCTCCTGGTGAGGACTGAAGAATCTGAAACATAGTGAACTAGGAAAGCCTTTTCTGCACTCACCGCACTTTTGGCAATGCACCTCTGCTCCTTCACTGCTCTTGGCATTACCCTTCAATAGATCTGTAAAGAATTCCAACTAAGCACATTCTCCACCGACATCGCACATCCAACTTATGCCACAAACACTTCCAAGTCATGATCTTTTCCCCATGTGATAGGATAAAGAAAGCTAAAAGAGCGATCTTACTTTTGTAAATAGTGGGTCCTGTGCCAAATTCGATTTCCTTTTCTAATTCTGATAAGAAAACACAATAAAAATAGATAAAGCCCCCCCCCTCCCCTTCAAGGACATTATATCACTATAATATACGTTGCCACACAATTTAAGTGAAATTGGCACATATTTATTTACCACACTATAAAGGTTCCTAGCTGTCATATCTTCTGTTAAGTCATAAAGGGCTCTTGACACTTGAATGCACTGTTGAGATCAATAGGAAGACAAGCAACCCCAGACCCAATCAACGCCCAAAATGGACAGATTGTTGTTCTCCTGGTGAGGACTGAAGAATCTGAAACATAGTGAACTAGAAAAGCCTTTTCTGCACTCACCTCACTTTTGGCAATGCACCTCTGCTCCTTCACTGCTCTTGGCATTACCCTTCAATAGATCTGTAAAGAATTCCAACTAAGCACATTCTCCACCGACACCACACATCCAACTTATGCCACAAACACTTCCAAGTCAAGATCTTTTCCCCATGTTATAGGATAAAGAAAGCTAAAAGAGCGATCTTACTTTTGTAGCTAGAAGTCCATGCCAAATTCAATTTTCAATTCCAATTCTGAAGAGAAAACACAGAAAAGCAAGGCAAAGCACCCCCCCCCTTCGAGAACATTTCATCACAATAATGTGCATTGGCAAACAATTTTGGTAAACATCTATTATTTACCCCAATAAGCAGGTTCCGAGCTATCCTCAGGAGTCTCAATGGGCTCTTGACACTTCAACTGCACTGTTGAGATGAATGGGAAGACAAGCAACCCCAGCCCCACTCCAAGCCAACTTATAAATGTAGACAAACTGTTGCTTAAGTCTGATAGCGTCCTTGCATATCGAAGGAGCCACATTTCTCAATCATCTAGTTGTACTGGAAAATACCGATAACAAACGGACAGGAAAAATATCAAACTACATGTGTCTTTTCTGCACTCACCACGTCCTAACGATACACTGCCATACACCCTTCTACTCCTTCACTGCTCTTGGCATTATCCTTTCTTCGATCTGTAAAGAATTCCAACTAAGCGCAGTCTCCATCGATATCAGACATCACACATCGATACCACAAACACTACTACCAAGTTGAGCTCTTTTCCCCATAAAATAGGATAAAGAATGCTAAGATTTTGCTCTTACGTTTGTAGATAGTGGGCTCTGTGCCAAATTCGATTTCCTTTTCTAATTCTGATAAGAAAACACAATAAAAATAGATAAAGCCCCCCCCCTCCCCTTCAAGGACATTATATCACTATAATATACGTTGCCACACAATTTAAGTGAAATTGGCACATATTTATTTACCACACTATAAAGGTTCCTAGCTGCCATATCTTCTGTGAAGTCATAAAGGGCTCTTGACACTTGAATGCACTGTTGAGATCAATAGGAAGACAAGCAACCCCAGACCCAATCAACGCCCAAAATGGACAGATTGTTGTTCTCCTGGTGAGGACTGAAGAATCTGAAACATAGTGAACTAGAAAAGCCTTTTCTGCACTCACCTCACTTTTGGCAATGCACCTCTGCTCCTTCACTGCTCTTGGCATTACCCTTCAATAGATCTGTAAAGAATTCCAACTAAGCACATTCTCCACCGACACCACACATCCAACTTATGCCACAAACACTTCCAAGTCAAGATCTTTTCCCCATGTTATAGGATAAAGAAAGCTAAAAGAGCGATCTTACTTTTGTAGCTAGAAGTCCATGCCAAATTCAATTTTCAATTCCAATTCTGAAGAGAAAACACAGAAAAGCAAGGCAAAGCACCCCCCCCCTTCGAGAACATTTCATCACAATAATGTGCATTGGCAAACAATTTTGGTAAACATCTATTATTTACCCCAATAAGCAGGTTCCGAGCTATCCTCAGGAGTCTCAATGGGCTCTTGACACTTCAACTGCACTGTTGAGATGAATGGGAAGACAAGCAACCCCAGCCCCACTCCAAGCCAACTTATAAATGTAGACAAACTGTTGCTTAAGTCTGATAGCGTCCTTGCATATCGAAGGAGCCACATTTCTCAATCATCTAGTTGTACTGGAAAATACCGATAACAAACGGACAGGAAAAATATCAAACTACATGTGTCTTTTCTGCACTCACCACGTCCTAACGATACACTGCCATACACCCTTCTACTCCTTCACTGCTCTTGGCATTATCCTTTCTTCGATCTGTAAAGAATTCCAACTAAGCGCAGTCTCCATCGATATCAGACATCACACATCGATACCACAAACACTACTACCAAGTTGAGCTCTTTTCCCCATAAAATAGGATAAAGAATGCTAAGATTTTGCTCTTACGTTTGTAGATAGTGGGCTCTGTGCCAAATTCGATTTCCTTTTCTAATTCTGATAAGAAAACACAATAAAAATAGATAAAGCCCCCCCCCTCCCCTTCAAGGACATTATATCACTATAATATACGTTGCCACACAATTTAAGTGAAATTGGCACATATTTATTTACCACACTATAAAGGTTCCTAGCTGCCATATCTTCTGTGAAGTCATAAAGGGCTCTTGACACTTGAATGCACTGTTGAGATCAATAGGAAGACAAGCAACCCCAGACCCAATCAACGCCCAAAATGGACAGATTGTTGTTCTCCTGGTGAGGACTGAAGAATCTGAAACATAGTGAACTAGAAAAGCCTTTTCTGCACTCACCTCACTTTTGGCAATGCACCTCTGCTCCTTCACTGCTCTTGGCATTACCCTTCAATAGATCTGTAAAGAATTCCAACTAAGCACATTCTCCACCGACACCACACATCCAACTTATGCCACAAACACTTCCAAGTCAAGATCTTTTCCCCATGTTATAGGATAAAGAAAGCTAAAAGAGCGATCTTACTTTTGTAGCTAGAGGTCCATGCCAAATTCAATTTTCAATTCCAATTCTGAAGAGAAAACACAGAAAAGCAAGGCAAAGCACCCCCCCCTTCGAGAACATTTCATCACAATAATGTGCATTGGCAAACAATTTTGGGAAACATCTATTATTTACCCCAATAAGCAGGTTCCGAGCTATCCTCAGGAGTCTCAATGGGCTCTTGACACTTCAACTGCACTGTTGAGATGAATGGGAAGACAAGCATCCCCAGACCCACTCCAAGCCATCTTATAAATGTAGACAAACTGTTGCTTAAGTCTGATAGCGTCCTTGCATATCGAAGGAGCCACATTTCTCAATCTAGTTGTACTGGAAAATACCGATAAACGGACGGGAAAAATATCAAGCTACATGTGTCTTTTCTGCACTCACCACGTCCTAACGATACACTGCCATACACCCTTCTACTCCTTCACTGCTCTTGGCATTATCCTTTCTTCGATCTGTAAAGAATTCCAACTAAGCGCAGTCTCCATCGATATCAGACATCACACATCGATACCACAAACACTACTACCAAGTTGAGCTCTTTTCCCCATAAAATAGGATAAAAAATGCTAAGATTTTGCTCTTACGTTTGTAGATAGTGGGCTCTGTACCAAATTCGATTTCCTTTTCTAATTCTGATGAGAAAACACAATAAAAATAGATAAAGCCGCCCCCCTCCTCCCCTTCAAGGACATTATATCACTATAATATACGTTGCCACACAATTTAAGTGAAATTGGCACATATTTATTTACCACACTATAAAGGTTCCTAGCTGCCATATCTTCTGTGAAGTCATAAAGGGCTCTTGACACTTGAATGCACTGTTGAGATCAATAGGAAGACAAGCAACCCCAGACCCAATCAACGCCCAAAATGGACAGATTGTTGTTCTCCTGGTGAGGACTGAAGAATCTGAAACATAGTGAACTAGGAAAGCCTTTTCTGCACTCACCGCACTTTTGGCAATGCACCTCTGCTCCTTCACTGCTCTTGGCATTACCCTTCAATAGATCTGTAAAGAATTCCAACTAAGCACATTCTCCACCGACATCGCACATCCAACTTATGCCACAAACACTTCCAAGTCATGATCTTTTCCCCATGTGATAGGATAAAGAAAGCTAAAAGAGCGATCTTACTTTTGTAAATAGTGGGTCCTGTGCCAAATTCGATTTCCTTTTCTAATTCTGATAAGAAAACACAATAAAAATAGATAAAGCCCCCCCCCCCTCCCCTTCAAGGACATTATATCACTATAATATACGTTGCCACACAATTTAAGTGAAATTGGCACATATTTATTTACCACACTATAAAGGTTCCTAGCTGTCATATCTTCTGTTAAGTCATAAAGGGCTCTTGACACTTGAATGCACTGTTGAGATCAATAGGAAGACAAGCAACCCCAGACCCAATCAACGCCCAAAATGGACAGATTGTTGTTCTCCTGGTGAGGACTGAAGAATCTGAAACATAGTGAACTAAAAAAGCCTTTTCTGCACTCACCTCACTTTTGGCAATGCACCTCTGCTCCTTCACTGCTCTTGGCATTACCCTTCAATAGATCTGTAAAGAATTCCAACTAAGCACATTCTCCACCGACACCACACATCCAACTTATGCCACAAACACTTCCAAGTCAAGATCTTTTCCCCATGTTATAGGATAAAGAAAGCTAAAAGAGCGATCTTACTTTTGTAGCTAGAAGTCCATGCCAAATTCAATTTTCAATTCCAATTCTGAAGAGAAAACACAGAAAAGCAAGGCAAAGCACCCCCCCCCTTCGAGAACATTTCATCACAATAATGTGCATTGGCAAACAATTTTGGTAAACATCTATTATTTACCCCAATAAGCAGGTTCCGAGCTATCCTCAGGAGTCTCAATGGGCTCTTGACACTTCAACTGCACTGTTGAGATGAATGGGAAGACAAGCAACCCCAGCCCCACTCCAAGCCAACTTATAAATGTAGACAAACTGTTGCTTAAGTCTGATAGCGTCCTTGCATATCGAAGGAGCCACATTTCTCAATCATCTAGTTGTACTGGAAAATACCGATAACAAATGGACGGGAAAAATATCAAGCTACATGTGTCTTTTCTGCACTCACCACATCCTAACGATACACTGCCATACACCCTTCTACTCCTTCACTGCTCTTGGCATTATCCTTTCTTCGATCTGTAAAGAATTCCAACTAAGCGCAGTCTCCATCGATATCAGACATCACACATCGATACCACAAACACTACTACCAAGTTGAGCTCTTTTCCCCATAAAATAGGATAAAAAATGCTAAGATTTTGCTCTTACGTTTGTAGATAGTGGGCTCTGTACCAAATTCGATTTCGTTTTCTAATTCTGATGAGAAAACACAATAAAAATAGATAAAGCCGCCCCCCTCCTCCCCTTCAAGGACATTATATCACTATAATATACGTTGCCACACAATTTAAGTGAAATTGGCACATATTTATTTACCACACTATAAAGGTTCCTAGCTGCCATATCTTCTGTGAAGTCATAAAGGGCTCTTGACACTTGAATGCACTGTTGAGATCAATAGGAAGACAAGCAACCCCAGACCCAATCAACGCCCAAAATGGACAGATTGTTGTTCTCCTGGTGAGGACTGAAGAATCTGAAACATAGTGAACTAGAAAAGCCTTTTCTGCACTCACCTCACTTTTGGCAATGCACCTCTGCTCCTTCACTGCTCTTGGCATTACCCTTCAATAGATCTGTAAAGAATTCCAACTAAGCACATTCTCCACCGACACCACACATCCAACTTATGCCACAAACACTTCCAAGTCAAGATCTTTTCCCCATGTGATAGGATAAAGAAAGCTAAAAGAGCGATCTTACTTTTGTAAATAGTGGGTCCTGTGCCAAATTCGATTTCCTTTTCTAATTCTGATAAGAAAACACAATAAAAATAGATAAAGCCCCCCCCCCTCCCCTTCAAGGACATTATATCACTATAATATACGTTGCCACACAATTTAAGTGAAATTGGCACATATTTATTTACCACACTATAAAGGTTCCTAGCTGTCATATCTTCTGTTAAGTCATAAAGGGCTCTTGACACTTGAATGCACTGTTGAGATCAATAGGAAGACAAGCAACCCCAGACCCAATCAACGCCCAAAATGGACAGATTGTTGTTCTCCTGGTGAGGACTGAAGAATCTGAAACATAGTGAACTAAAAAAGCCTTTTCTGCACTCACCTCACTTTTGGCAATGCACCTCTGCTCCTTCACTGCTCTTGGCATTACCCTTCAATAGATCTGTAAAGAATTCCAACTAAGCACATTCTCCACCGACACCACACATCCAACTTATGCCACAAACACTTCCAAGTCAAGATCTTTTCCCCATGTTATAGGATAAAGAAAGCTAAAAGAGCGATCTTACTTTTGTAGCTAGAAGTCCATGCCAAATTCAATTTTCAATTCCAATTCTGAAGAGAAAACACAGAAAAGCAAGGCAAAGCACCCCCCCCCCCTTCGAGAACATTTCATCACAATAATGTGCATTGGCAAACAATTTTGGTAAACATCTATTATTTACCCTAATAAGCAGGTTCCGAGCTATCCTCAGGAGTCTCAATGGGCTCTTGACACTTCAACTGCACTGTTGAGATGAATGGGAAGACAAGCAACCCCAGACCCACTCCAAGCCAACTTATAAATGTAGACAAACTGTTGCTTAAGTCTGATAGCGTCCTTGCATATCGAAGGAGCCACATTTCTCAATCATCTAGTTGTACTGGAAAATACCGATAACAAACGGACAGGAAAAATATCAAACTACATGTGTCTTTTCTGCACTCAGCACGTCCTAACGATACACTGCCATACACCCTTCTACTCCTTCACTGCTCTTGGCATTATCCTTTCTTCGATCTGTAAAGAATTCCAACTAAGCGCAGTCTCCATCGATATCAGACATCACACATCGATACCACAAACACTACTACCAAGTTGAGCTCTTTTCCCCATAAAATAGGATAAAGAATGCTAAGATTTTGCTCTTACGTTTGTAGATAGTGGGCTCTGTGCCAAATTCGATTTCCTTTTCTAATTCTGATAAGAAAACACAATAAAAATAGATAAAGCCCCCCCTCCCCTTCAAGGACATTATATCACTATAATATACGTTGCCACACAATTTAAGTGAAATTGGCACATATTTATTTACCACACTATAAAGGTTCCTAGCTGCCATATCTTCTGTGAAGTCAAAAAGGGCTCTTGACACTTGAATGCACTGTTGAGATCAATAGGAAGACAAGCAACCCCAGACCCAATCAACGCCCAAAATGGACAGATTGTTGTTCTCCTGGTGAGGACTGAAGAATCTGAAACATAGTGAACTAGAAAAGCCTTTTCTGCACTCACCTCACTTTTGGCAATGCACCTCTGCTCCTTCACTGCTCTTGGCATTACCCTTCAATAGATCTGTAAAGAATTCCAACTAAGCACATTCTCCACCGACACCACACATCCAACTTATGCCACAAACACTTCCAAGTCAAGATCTTTTCCCCATGTTATAGGATAAAGAAAGCTAAAAGAGCGATCTTACTTTTGTAGCTAGAGGTCCATGCCAAATTCAATTTTCAATTCCAATTCTGAAGAGAAAACACAGAAAAGCAAGGCAAAGCACCCCCCCCTTCGAGAACATTTCATCACAATAATGTGCATTGGCAAACAATTTTGGGAAACATCTATTATTTACCCCAATAAGCAGGTTCCGAGCTATCCTCAGGAGTCTCAATGGGCTCTTGACACTTCAACTGCACTGTTGAGATGAATGGGAAGACAAGCATCCCCAGACCCACTCCAAGCCAACTTATAAATGTAGACAAACTGTTGCTTAAGTCTGATAGCGTCCTTGCATATCGAAGGAGCCACATTTCTCAATCTAGTTGTACTGGAAAATACCGATAACAAACGGACGGGAAAAATATCAAGCTACATGTGTCTTTTCTGCACTCACCACGTCCTAACGATACACTGCCATACACCCTTCTACTCCTTCACTGCTCTTGGCATTATCCTTTCTTCGATCTGTAAAGAATTCCAACTAAGCGCAGTCTCCATCGATATCAGACATCACACATCGATACCACAAACACTACTACCAAGTTGAGCTCTTTTCCCCATAAAATAGGATAAAGAATGCTAAGATTTTGCTCTTACGTTTGTAGATAGTGGGCTCTGTACCAAATTCGATTTCCTTTTCTAATTCTGATGAGAAAACACAATAAAAATAGATAAAGCCGCCCCCCTCCTCCCCTTCAAGGACATTATATCACTATAATATACGTTGCCACACAATTTAAGTGAAATTGGCACATATTTATTTACCACACTATAAAGGTTCCTAGCTGCCATATCTTCTGTGAAGTCATAAAGGGCTCTTGACACTTGAATGCACTGTTGAGATCAATAGGAAGACAAGCAACCCCAGACCCAATCAACGCCCAAAATGGACAGATTGTTGTTCTCCTGGTGAGGACTGAAGAATCTGAAACATAGTGAACTAGGAAAGCCTTTTCTGCACTCACCTCACTTTTGGCAATGCACCTCTGCTCCTTCACTGCTCTTGGCATTACCCTTCAATAGATCTGTAAAGAATTCCAACTAAGCACATTCTCCACCGACATCGCACATCCAACTTATGCCACAAACACTTCCAAGTCATGATCTTTTCCCCATGTGATAGGATAAAGAAAGCTAAAAGAGCGATCTTACTTTTGTAAATAGTGGGTCCTGTGCCAAATTCGATTTCCTTTTCTAATTCTGATAAGAAAACACAATAAAAATAGATAAAGCCCCCCCCCCTCCCCTTCAAGGACATTATATCACTATAATATACGTTGCCACACAATTTAAGTGAAATTGGCACATATTTATTTACCACACTATAAAGGTTCCTAGCTGTCATATCTTCTGTTAAGTCATAAAGGGCTCTTGACACTTGAATGCACTGTTGAGATCAATAGGAAGACAAGCAACCCCAGACCCAATCAACGCCCAAAATGGACAGATTGTTGTTCTCCTGGTGAGGACTGAAGAATCTGAAACATAGTGAACTAAAAAAGCCTTTTCTGCACTCACCTCACTTTTGGCAATGCACCTCTGCTCCTTCACTGCTCTTGGCATTACCCTTCAATAGATCTGTAAAGAATTCCAACTAAGCACATTCTCCACCGACACCACACATCCAACTTATGCCACAAACACTTCCAAGTCAAGATCTTTTCCCCATGTTATAGGATAAAGAAAGCTAAAAGAGCGATCTTACTTTTGTAGCTAGAAGTCCATGCCAAATTCAATTTTCAATTCCAATTCTGAAGAGAAAACACAGAAAAGCAAGGCAAAGCACCCCCCCCCTTCGAGAACATTTCATCACAATAATGTGCATTGGCAAACAATTTTGGTAAACATCTATTATTTACCCCAATAAGCAGGTTCCGAGCTATCCTCAGGAGTCTCAATGGGCTCTTGACACTTCAACTGCACTGTTGAGATGAATGGGAAGACAAGCAACCCCAGCCCCACTCCAAGCCAACTTATAAATGTAGACAAACTGTTGCTTAAGTCTGATAGCGTCCTTGCATATCGAAGGAGCCACATTTCTCAATCATCTAGTTGTACTGGAAAATACCGATAACAAACGGACAGGAAAAATATCAAACTACATGTGTCTTTTCTGCACTCACCACGTCCTAACGATACACTGCCATACACCCTTCTACTCCTTCACTGCTCTTGGCATTATCCTTTCTTCGATCTGTAAAGAATTCCAACTAAGCGCAGTCTCCATCGATATCAGACATCACACATCGATACCACAAACACTACTACCAAGTTGAGCTCTTTTCCCCATAAAATAGGATAAAGAATGCTCAGATTTTGCTCTTACGTTTGTAGATAGTGGGCTCTGTGCCAAATTCGATTTCCTTTTCTAATTCTGATAAGAAAACACAATAAAAATAGATAAAGCCCCCCCCCCCCTCCCCTTCAAGGACATTATATCACTATAATATACGTTGCCACACAATTTAAGTGAAATTGGCACATATTTATTTACCACACTATAAAGGTTCCTAGCTGCCATATCTTCTGTGAAGTCATAAAGGGCTCTTGACACTTGAATGCACTGTTGAGATCAATAGGAAGACAAGCAACCCCAGACCCAATCAACGCCCAAAATGGACAGATTGTTGTTCTCCTGGTGAGGACTGAAGAATCTGAAACAGTGAACTAGAAAAGCCTTTTCTGCACTCACCTCACTTTTGGCAATGCACCTCTGCTCCTTCACTGCTCTTGGCATTACCCTTCAATAGATCTGTAAAGAATTCCAACTAAGCACATTCTCCACCGACACCACACATCCAACTTATGCCACAAACACTTCCAAGTCAAGATCTTTTCCCCATGTTATAGGATAAAGAAAGCTAAAAGAGCGATCTTACTTTTGTAGCTAGAGGTCCATGCCAAATTCAATTTTCAATTCCAATTCTGAAGAGAAAACACAGAAAAGCAAGGCAAAGCACCCCCCCCTTCGAGAACATTTCATCACAATAATGTGCATTGGCAAACAATTTTGGGAAACATCTATTATTTACCCCAATAAGCAGGTTCCGAGCTATCCTCAGGAGTCTCAATGGGCTCTTGACACTTCAACTGCACTGTTGAGATGAATGGGAAGACAAGCATCCCCAGACCCACTCCAAGCCATCTTATAAATGTAGACAAACTGTTGCTTAAGTCTGATAGCGTCCTTGCATATCGAAGGAGCCACATTTCTCAATCTAGTTGTACTGGAAAATACCGATAAACGGACGGGAAAAATATCAAGCTACATGTGTCTTTTCTGCACTCACCACGTCCTAACGATACACTGCCATACACCCTTCTACTCCTTCACTGCTCTTGGCATTATCCTTTCTTCGATCTGTAAAGAATTCCAACTAAGCGCAGTCTCCATCGATATCAGACATCACACATCGATACCACAAACACTACTACCAAGTTGAGCTCTTTTCCCCATAAAATAGGATAAAGAATGCTAAGATTTTGCTCTTACGTTTGTAGATAGTGGGCTCTGTACCAAATTCGATTTCCTTTTCTAATTCTGATGAGAAAACACAATAAAAATAGATAAAGCCGCCCCCCTCCTCCCCTTCAAGGACATTATATCACTATAATATACGTTGCCACACAATTTAAGTGAAATTGGCACATATTTATTTACCACACTATAAAGGTTCCTAGCTGCCATATCTTCTGTGAAGTCATAAAGGGCTCTTGACACTTGAATGCACTGTTGAGATCAATAGGAAGACAAGCAACCCCAGACCCAATCAACGCCCAAAATGGACAGATTGTTGTTCTCCTGGTGAGGACTGAAGAATCTGAAACATAGTGAACTAGGAAAGCCTTTTCTGCACTCACCGCACTTTTGGCAATGCACCTCTGCTCCTTCACTGCTCTTGGCATTACCCTTCAATAGATCTGTAAAGAATTCCAACTAAGCACATTCTCCACCGACATCGCACATCCAACTTATGCCACAAACACTTCCAAGTCATGATCTTTTCCCCATGTGATAGGATAAAGAAAGCTAAAAGAGCGATCTTACTTTTGTAAATAGTGGGTCCTGTGCCAAATTCGATTTCCTTTTCTAATTCTGATAAGAAAACACAATAAAAATAGATAAAGCCCCCCCCCCTCCCCTTCAAGGACATTATATCACTATAATATACGTTGCCACACAATTTAAGTGAAATTGGCACATATTTATTTACCACACTATAAAGGTTCCTAGCTGTCATATCTTCTGTTAAGTCATAAAGGGCTCTTGACACTTGAATGCACTGTTGAGATCAATAGGAAGACAAGCAACCCCAGACCCAATCAACGCCCAAAATGGACAGATTGTTGTTCTCCTGGTGAGGACTGAAGAATCTGAAACATAGTGAACTAAAAAAGCCTTTTCTGCACTCACCTCACTTTTGGCAATGCACCTCTGCTCCTTCACTGCTCTTGGCATTACCCTTCAATAGATCTGTAAAGAATTCCAACTAAGCACATTCTCCACCGACACCACACATCCAACTTATGCCACAAACACTTCCAAGTCAAGATCTTTTCCCCATGTTATAGGATAAAGAAAGCTAAAAGAGCGATCTTACTTTTGTAGCTAGAAGTCCATGCCAAATTCAATTTTCAATTCCAATTCTGAAGAGAAAACACAGAAAAGCAAGGCAAAGCACCCCCCCCCCTTCGAGAACATTTCATCACAATAATGTGCATTGGCAAACAATTTTGGTAAACATCTATTATTTACCCCAATAAGCAGGTTCCGAGCTATCCTCAGGAGTCTCAATGGGCTCTTGACACTTCAACTGCACTGTTGAGATGAATGGGAAGACAAGCAACCCCAGCCCCACTCCAAGCCAACTTATAAATGTAGACAAACTGTTGCTTAAGTCTGATAGCGTCCTTGCATATCGAAGGAGCCACATTTCTCAATCATCTAGTTGTACTGGAAAATACCGATAACAAACGGACAGGAAAAATATCAAACTACATGTGTCTTTTCTGCACTCACCACGTCCTAACGATACACTGCCATACACCCTTCTACTCCTTCACTGCTCTTGGCATTATCCTTTCTTCGATCTGTAAAGAATTCCAACTAAGCGCAGTCTCCATCGATATCAGACATCACACATCGATACCACAAACACTACTACCAAGTTGAGCTCTTTTCCCCATAAAATAGGATAAAGAATGCTAAGATTTTGCTCTTACGTTTGTAGATAGTGGGCTCTGTGCCAAATTCGATTTCCTTTTCTAATTCTGATAAGAAAACACAATAAAAATAGATAAAGCCCCCCCCCTCCCCTTCAAGGACATTATATCACTATAATATACGTTGCCACACAATTTAAGTGAAATTGGCACATATTTATTTACCACACTATAAAGGTTCCTAGCTGCCATATCTTCTGTGAAGTCATAAAGGGCTCTTGACACTTGAATGCACTGTTGAGATCAATAGGAAGACAAGCAACCCCAGACCCAATCAACGCCCAAAATGGACAGATTGTTGTTCTCCTGGTGAGGACTGAAGAATCTGAAACATAGTGAACTAGAAAAGCCTTTTCTGCACTCACCTCACTTTTGGCAATGCACCTCTGCTCCTTCACTGCTCTTGGCATTACCCTTCAATAGATCTGTAAAGAATTCCAACTAAGCACATTCTCCACCGACACCACACATCCAACTTATGCCACAAACACTTCCAAGTCAAGATCTTTTCCCCATGTTATAGGATAAAGAAAGCTAAAAGAGCAATCTTACTTTTGTAGCTAGAGGTCCATGCCAAATTCAATTTTCAATTCCAATTCTGAAGAGAAAACACAGAAAAGCAAGGCAAAGCACCCCCCCCTTCGAGAACATTTCATCACAATAATGTGCATTGGCAAACAATTTTGGGAAACATCTATTATTTACCCCAATAAGCAGGTTCCGAGCTATCCTCAGGAGTCTCAATGGGCTCTTGACACTTCAACTGCACTGTTGAGATGAATGGGAAGACAAGCATCCCCAGACCCACTCCAAGCCATCTTATAAATGTAGACAAACTGTTGCTTAAGTCTGATAGCGTCCTTGCATATCGAAGGAGCCACATTTCTCAATCATCTAGTTGTACTGGAAAATACCGATAACAAATGGACGGGAAAAATATCAAGCTACATGTGTCTTTTCTGCACTCACCACATCCTAACGATACACTGCCATACACCCTTCTACTCCTTCACTGCTCTTGGCATTATCCTTTCTTCGATCTGTAAAGAATTCCAACTAAGCGCAGTCTCCATCGATATCAGACATCACACATCGATACCACAAACACTACTACCAAGTTGAGCTCTTTTCCCCATAAAATAGGATAAAAAATGCTAAGATTTTGCTCTTACGTTTGTAGATAGTGGGCTCTGTACCAAATTCGATTTCGTTTTCTAATTCTGATGAGAAAACACAATAAAAATAGATAAAGCCGCCCCCCTCCTCCCCTTCAAGGACATTATATCACTATAATATACGTTGCCACACAATTTAAGTGAAATTGGCACATATTTATTTACCACACTATAAAGGTTCCTAGCTGCCATATCTTCTGTGAAGTCATAAAGGGCTCTTGACACTTGAATGCACTGTTGAGATCAATAGGAAGACAAGCAACCCCAGACCCAATCAACGCCCAAAATGGACAGATTGTTGTTCTCCTGGTGAGGACTGAAGAATCTGAAACATAGTGAACTAGGAAAGCCTTTTCTGCACTCACCGCACTTTTGGCAATGCACCTCTGCTCCTTCACTGCTCTTGGCATTACCCTTCAATAGATCTGTAAAGAATTCCAACTAAGCACATTCTCCACCGACATCGCACATCCAACTTATGCCACAAACACTTCCAAGTCATGATCTTTTCCCCATGTGATAGGATAAAGAAAGCTAAAAGAGCGATCTTACTTTTGTAAATAGTGGGTCCTGTGCCAAATTCGATTTCCTTTTCTAATTCTGATAAGAAAACACAATAAAAATAGATAAAGCCCCCCCCCCTCCCCTTCAAGGACATTATATCACTATAATATACGTTGCCACACAATTTAAGTGAAATTGGCACATATTTATTTACCACACTATAAAGGTTCCTAGCTGTCATATCTTCTGTTAAGTCATAAAGGGCTCTTGACACTTGAATGCACTGTTGAGATCAATAGGAAGACAAGCAACCCCAGACCCAATCAACGCCCAAAATGGACAGATTGTTGTTCTCCTGGTGAGGACTGAAGAATCTGAAACATAGTGAACTAAAAAAGCCTTTTCTGCACTCACCTCACTTTTGGCAATGCACCTCTGCTCCTTCACTGCTCTTGGCATTACCCTTCAATAGATCTGTAAAGAATTCCAACTAAGCACATTCTCCACCGACACCACACATCCAACTTATGCCACAAACACTTCCAAGTCAAGATCTTTTCCCCATGTTATAGGATAAAGAAAGCTAAAAGAGCGATCTTACTTTTGTAGCTAGAAGTCCATGCCAAATTCAATTTTCAATTCCAATTCTGAAGAGAAAACACAGAAAAGCAAGGCAAAGCACCCCCCCCCTTCGAGAACATTTCATCACAATAATGTGCATTGGCAAACAATTTTGGTAAACATCTATTATTTACCCCAATAAGCAGGTTCCGAGCTATCCTCAGGAGTCTCAATGGGCTCTTGACACTTCAACTGCACTGTTGAGATGAATGGGAAGACAAGCAACCCCAGCCCCACTCCAAGCCAACTTATAAATGTAGACAAACTGTTGCTTAAGTCTGATAGCGTCCTTGCATATCGAAGGAGCCACATTTCTCAATCATCTAGTTGTACTGGAAAATACCGATAACAAATGGACGGGAAAAATATCAAGCTACATGTGTCTTTTCTGCACTCACCACATCCTAACGATACACTGCCATACACCCTTCTACTCCTTCACTGCTCTTGGCATTATCCTTTCTTCGATCTGTAAAGAATTCCAACTAAGCGCAGTCTCCATCGATATCAGACATCACACATCGATACCACAAACACTACTACCAAGTTGAGCTCTTTTCCCCATAAAATAGGATAAAGAATGCTAAGATTTTGCTCTTACGTTTGTAGATAGTGGGCTCTGTACCAAATTCGATTTCGTTTTCTAATTCTGATGAGAAAACACAATAAAAATAGATAAAGCCGCCCCCCTCCTCCCCTTCAAGGACATTATATCACTATAATATACGTTGCCACACAATTTAAGTGAAATTGGCACATATTTATTTACCACACTATAAAGGTTCCTAGCTGCCATATCTTCTGTGAAGTCATAAAGGGCTCTTGACACTTGAATGCACTGTTGAGATCAATAGGAAGACAAGCAACCCCAGACCCAATCAACGCCCAAAATGGACAGATTGTTGTTCTCCTGGTGAGGACTGAAGAATCTGAAACATAGTGAACTAGAAAAGCCTTTTCTGCACTCACCTCACTTTTGGCAATGCACCTCTGCTCCTTCACTGCTCTTGGCATTACCCTTCAATAGATCTGTAAAGAATTCCAACTAAGCACATTCTCCACCGACACCACACATCCAACTTATGCCACAAACACTTCCAAGTCAAGATCTTTTCCCCATGTGATAGGATAAAGAAAGCTAAAAGAGCGATCTTACTTTTGTAAATAGTGGGTCCTGTGCCAAATTCGATTTCCTTTTCTAATTCTGATGAGAAAACACAATAAAAATAGATAAAGCCCCCCCCCCTCCCCTTCAAGGACATTATATCACTATAATATACGTTGCCACACAATTTAAGTGAAATTGGCACATATTTATTTACCACACTATAAAGGTTCCTAGCTGCCATATCTTCTGTAAAGTCATAAAGGGCTCTTGACACTTGAATGCACTGTTGAGATCAATAGGAAGACAAGCAACCCCAGACCCAATCAACGCCCAAAATGGACAGATTGTTGTTCTCCTGGTGAGGACTGAAGAATCTGAAACATAGTGAACTAGAAAAGCCTTTTCTGCACTCACCTCACTTTTGGCAATGCACCTCTGCTCCTTCACTGCTCTTGGCATTACCCTTCAATAGATCTGTAAAGAATTCCAACTAAGCACATTCTCCACCGACACCACACATCCAACTTATGCCACAAACACTTCCAAGTCAAGATCTTTTCCCCATGTTATAGGATAAAGAAAGCTAAAAGAGCGATCTTACTTTTGTAGCTAGAAGTCCATGCCAAATTCAATTTTCAATTCCAATTCTGAAGAGAAAACACAGAAAAGCAAGGCAAAGCACCCCCCCCCCCTTCGAGAACATTTCATCACAATAATGTGCATTGGCAAACAATTTTGGTAAACATCTATTTACCCCAATAAGCAGGTTCCGAGCTATCCTCAGGAGTCTCAATGGGCTCTTGACACTTCAACTGCACTGTTGAGATGAATGGGAAGACAAGCAACCCCAGCCCCACTCCAAGCCAACTTATAAATGTAGACAAACTGTTGCTTAAGTCTGATAGCGTCCTTGCATATCGAAGGAGCCACATTTCTCAATCATCTAGTTGTACTGGAAAATACCGATAACAAACGGACAGGAAAAATATCAAGCTACATGTGTCTTTTCTGCACTCACCACGTCCTAACGATACACTGCCATACACCCTTCTACTCCTTCACTGCTCTTGGCATTATCCTTTCTTCGATCTGTAAAGAATTCCAACTAAGCGCAGTCTCCATCGATATCAGACATCACACATCGATACCACAAACACTACTACCAAGTTGAGCTCTTTTCCCCATAAAATAGGATAAAGAATGCTAAGATTTTGCTCTTACGTTTGTAGATAGTGGGCTCTGTGCCAAATTCGATTTCCTTTTCTAATTCTGATAAGAAAACACAATAAAAATAGATAAAGCCCCCCCCCCCTCCCCTTCAAGGACATTATATCACTATAATATACGTTGCCACACAATTTAAGTGAAATTGGCACATATTTATTTACCACACTATAAAGGTTCCTAGCTGCCATATCTTCTGTGAAGTCATAAAGGGCTCTTGACACTTGAATGCACTGTTGAGATCAATAGGAAGACAAGCAACCCCAGACCCAATCAACGCCCAAAATGGACAGATTGTTGTTCTCCTGGTGAGGACTGAAGAATCTGAAACATAGTGAACTAGAAAAGCCTTTTCTGCACTCACCTCACTTTTGGCAATGCACCTCTGCTCCTTCACTGCTCTTGGCATTACCCTTCAATAGATCTGTAAAGAATTCCAACTAAGCACATTCTCCACCGACACCACACATCCAACTTATGCCACAAACACTTCCAAGTCAAGATCTTTTCCCCATGTTATAGGATAAAGAAAGCTAAAAGAGCGATCTTACTTTTGTAGCTAGAAGTCCATGCCAAATTCAATTTTCAATTCCAATTCTGAAGAGAAAACACAGAAAAGCAAGGCAAAGCACCCCCCCCCCTTCGAGAACATTTCATCACAATAATGTGCATTGGCAAACAATTTTGGGAAACATCTATTATTTACCCCAATAAGCAGGTTCCGAGCTATCCTCAGGAGTCTCAATGGGCTCTTGACACTTCAACTGCACTGTTGAGATGAATGGGAAGACAAGCATCCCCAGACCCACTCCAAGCCAACTTATAAATGTAGACAAACTGTTGCTTAAGTCTGATAGCGTCCTTGCATATCGAAGGAGCCACATTTCTCAATCATCTAGTTGTACTGGAAAATACCGATAACAAACGGACAGGAAAAATATCAAACTACATGTGTCTTTTCTGCACTCACCACGTCCTAACGATACACTGCCATACACCCTTCTACTCCTTCACTGCTCTTGGCATTATCCTTTCTTCGATCTGTAAAGAATTCCAACTAAGCGCAGTCTCCATCGATATCAGACATCACACATCGATACCACAAACACTACTACCAAGTTGAGCTCTTTTCCCCATAAAATAGGATAAAGAATGCTAAGATTTTGCTCTTACGTTTGTAGATAGTGGGCTCTGTGCCAAATTCGATTTCCTTTTCTAATTCTGATAAGAAAACACAATAAAAATAGATAAAGCCCCCCCCCTCCCCTTCAAGGACATTATATCACTATAATATACGTTGCCACACAATTTAAGTGAAATTGGCACATATTTATTTACCACACTATAAAGGTTCCTAGCTGCCATATCTTCTGTGAAGTCATAAAGGGCTCTTGACACTTGAATGCACTGTTGAGATCAATAGGAAGACAAGCAACCCCAGACCCAATCAACGCCCAAAATGGACAGATTGTTGTTCTCCTGGTGAGGACTGAAGAATCTGAAACATAGTGAACTAGAAAAGCCTTTTCTGCACTCACCTCACTTTTGGCAATGCACCTCTGCTCCTTCACTGCTCTTGGCATTACCCTTCAATAGATCTGTAAAGAATTCCAACTAAGCACATTCTCCACCGACACCACACATCCAACTTATGCCACAAACACTTCCAAGTCAAGATCTTTTCCCCATGTGATAGGATAAAGAAAGCTAAAAGAGCGATCTTACTTTTGTAGCTAGAAGTCCATGCCAAATTCAATTTTCAATTCCAATTCTGAAGAGAAAACACAGAAAAGCAAGGCAAAGCACCCCCCCCCCTTCGAGAACATTTCATCACAATAATGTGCATTGGCAAACAATTTTGGTAAACATCTATTATTTACCCCAATAAGCAGGTTCCGAGCTATCCTCAGGAGTCTCAATGGGCTCTTGACACTTCAACTGCACTGTTGAGATGAATGGGAAGACAAGCAAACCCAGCCCCACTCCAAGCCAACTTATAAATGTAGACAAACTGTTGCTTAAGTCTGATAGCGTCCTTGCATATCGAAGGAGCCACATTTCTCAATCATCTAGTTGTACTGGAAAATACCGATAACAAACGGACAGGAAAAATATCAAGCTACATGTGTCTTTTCTGCACTCACCACGTCCTAACGATACACTGCCATACACCCTTCTACTCCTTCACTGCTCTTGGCATTATCCTTTCTTCGATCTGTAAAGAATTCCAACTAAGCGCAGTCTCCATCGATATCAGACATCACACATCGATACCACAAACACTACTACCAAGTTGAGCTCTTTTCCCCATAAAATAGGATAAAGAATGCTAAGATTTTGCTCTTACGTTTGTAGATAGTGGGCTCTGTGCCAAATTCGATTTCCTTTTCTAATTCTGATAAGAAAACACAATAAAAATAGATAAAGCCCCCCCCCTCCCCTTCAAGGACATTATATCACTATAATATACGTTGCCACACAATTTAAGTGAAATTGGCACATATTTATTTACCACACTATAAAGGTTCCTAGCTGCCATATCTTCTGTGAAGTCATAAAGGGTTCTTGACACTTGAATGCACTGTTGAGATCAATAGGAAGACAAGCAACCCCAGACCCAATCAACGCCCAAAATGGACAGATTGTTGTTCTCCTGGTGAGGACTGAAGAATCTGAAACATAGTGAACTAGAAAAGCCTTTTCTGCACTCACCTCACTTTTGGCAATGCACCTCTGCTCCTTCACTGCTCTTGGCATTACCCTTCAATAGATCTGTAAAGAATTCCAACTAAGCACATTCTCCACCGACACCACACATCCAACTTATGCCACAAACACTTCCAAGTCAAAATCTTTTCCCCATGTTATAGGATAAAGAAAGCTAAAAGAGCGATCTTACTTTTGTAGCTAGAGGTCCATGCCAAATTCAATTTTCAATTCCAATTCTGAAGAGAAAACACAGAAAAGCAAGGCAAAGCACCCCCCCCCCTTCGAGAACATTTCATCACAATAATGTGCATTGGCAAACAATTTTGGGAAACATCTATTATTTACCCCAATAAGCAGGTTCCGAGCTATCCTCAGGAGTCTCAATGGGCTCTTGACACTTCAACTGCACTGTTGAGATGAATGGGAAGACAAGCATCCCCAGACCCACTCCAAGCCAACTTATAAATGTAGACAAACTGTTGCTTAAGTCTGATAGCGTCCTTGCATATCGAAGGAGCCACATTTCTCAATCATCTAGTTGTACTGGAAAATACCGATAACAAACGGACAGGAAAAATATCAAACTACATGTGTCTTTTCTGCACTCACCACGTCCTAACGATACACTGCCATACACCCTTCTACTCCTTCACTGCTCTTGGCATTATCCTTTCTTCGATCTGTAAAGAATTCCAACTAAGCGCAGTCTCCATCGATATCAGACATCACACATCGATACCACAAACACTACTACCAAGTTGAGCTCTTTTCCCCATAAAATAGGATAAAGAATGCTAAGATTTTGCTCTTACGTTTGTAGATAGTGGGCTCTGTGCCAAATTCGATTTCCTTTTCTAATTCTGATAAGAAAACACAATAAAAATAGATAAAGCCCCCCCCCTCCCCTTCAAGGACATTATATCACTATAATATACGTTGCCACACAATTTAAGTGAAATTGGCACATATTTATTTACCACACTATAAAGGTTCCTAGCTGCCATATCTTCTGTGAAGTCATAAAGGGCTCTTGACACTTGAATGCACTGTTGAGATCAATAGGAAGACAAGCAACCCCAGACCCAATCAACGCCCAAAATGGACAGATTGTTGTTCTCCTGGTGAGGACTGAAGAATCTGAAACATAGTGAACTAGAAAAGCCTTTTCTGCACTCACCTCACTTTTGGCAATGCACCTCTGCTCCTTCACTGCTCTTGGCATTACCCTTCAATAGATCTGTAAAGAATTCCAACTAAGCACATTCTCCACCGACACCACACATCCAACTTATGCCACAAACACTTCCAAGTCAAGATCTTTTCCCCATGTGATAGGATAAAGAAAGCTAAAAGAGCGATCTTACTTTTGTAAATAGTGGGTCCTGTGCCAAATTCGATTTCCTTTTCTAATTCTGATGAGAAAACACAATAAAAATAGATAAAGCCCCCCCCCCTCCCCTTCAAGGACATTATATCACTATAATATACGTTGCCACACAATTTAAGTGAAATTGGCACATATTTATTTACCACACTATAAAGGTTCCTAGCTGCCATATCTTCTGTAAAGTCATAAAGGGCTCTTGACACTTGAATGCACTGTTGAGATCAATAGGAAGACAAGCAACCCCAGACCCAATCAACGCCCAAAATGGACAGATTGTTGTTCTCCTGGTGAGGACTGAAGAATCTGAAACATAGTGAACTAGAAAAGCCTTTTCTGCACTCACCTCACTTTTGGCAATGCACCTCTGCTCCTTCACTGCTCTTGGCATTACCCTTCAATAGATCTGTAAAGAATTCCAACTAAGCACATTCTCCACCGACACCACACATCCAACTTATGCCACAAACACTTCCAAGTCAAGATCTTTTCCCCATGTTATAGGATAAAGAAAGCTAAAAGAGCGATCTTACTTTTGTAGCTAGAAGTCCATGCCAAATTCAATTTTCAATTCCAATTCTGAAGAGAAAACACAGAAAAGCAAGGCAAAGCACCCCCCCCCCTTCGAGAACATTTCATCACAATAATGTGCATTGGCAAACAATTTTGGTAAACATCTATTATTTACCCCAATAAGCAGGTTCCGAGCTATCCTCAGGAGTCTCAATGGGCTCTTGACACTTCAACTGCACTGTTGAGATGAATGGGAAGACAAGCAAACCCAGCCCCACTCCAAGCCAACTTATAAATGTAGACAAACTGTTGCTTAAGTCTGATAGCGTCCTTGCATATCGAAGGAGCCACATTTCTCAATCATCTAGTTGTACTGGAAAATACCGATAACAAACGGACAGGAAAAATATCAAGCTACATGTGTCTTTTCTGCACTCACCACGTCCTAACGATACACTGCCATACACCCTTCTACTCCTTCACTGCTCTTGGCATTATCCTTTCTTCGATCTGTAAAGAATTCCAACTAAGCGCAGTCTCCATCGATATCAGACATCACACATCGATACCACAAACACTACTACCAAGTTGAGCTCTTTTCCCCATAAAATAGGATAAAGAATGCTAAGATTTTGCTCTTACGTTTGTAGATAGTGGGCTCTGTGCCAAATTCGATTTCCTTTTCTAATTCTGATAAGAAAACACAATAAAAATAGATAAAGCCCCCCCCCCTCCCCTTCAAGGACATTATATCACTATAATATACGTTGCCACACAATTTAAGTGAAATTGGCACATATTTATTTACCACACTATAAAGGTTCCTAGCTGCCATATCTTCTGTGAAGTCATAAAGGGCTCTTGACACTTGAATGCACTGTTGAGATCAATAGGAAGACAAGCAACCCCAGACCCAATCAACGCCCAAAATGGACAGATTGTTGTTCTCCTGGTGAGGACTGAAGAATCTGAAACATAGTGAACTAGAAAAGCCTTTTCTGCACTCACCTCACTTTTGGCAATGCACCTCTGCTCCTTCACTGCTCTTGGCATTACCCTTCAATAGATCTGTAAAGAATTCCAACTAAGCACATTCTCCACCGACACCACACATCCAACTTATGCCACAAACACTTCCAAGTCAAGATCTTTTCCCCATGTTATAGGATAAAGAAAGCTAAAAGAGCGATCTTACTTTTGTAGCTAGAAGTCCATGCCAAATTCAATTTTCAATTCCAATTCTGAAGAGAAAACACAGAAAAGCAAGGCAAAGCACCCCCCCCCTTCGAGAACATTTCATCACAATAATGTGCATTGGCAAACAATTTTGGTAAACATCTATTATTTACCCCAATAAGCAGGTTCCGAGCTATCCTCAGGAGTCTCAATGGGCTCTTGACACTTCAACTGCACTGTTGAGATGAATGGGAAGACAAGCAACCCCAGCCCCACTCCAAGCCAACTTATAAATGTAGACAAACTGTTGCTTAAGTCTGATAGCGTCCTTGCATATCGAAGGAGCCACATTTCTCAATCATCTAGTTGTACTGGAAAATACCGATAACAAACGGACAGGAAAAATATCAAGCTACATGTGTCTTTTCTGCACTCACCACGTCCTAACGATACACTGCCATACACCCTTCTACTCCTTCACTGCTCTTGGCATTATCCTTTCTTCGATCTGTAAAGAATTCCAACTAAGCGCAGTCTCCATCGATATCAGACATCACACATCGATACCACAAACACTACTACCAAGTTGAGCTCTTTTCCCCATAAAATAGGATAAAGAATGCTAAGATTTTGCTCTTACGTTTGTAGATAGTGGGCTCTGTGCCAAATTCGATTTCCTTTTCTAATTCTGATAAGAAAACACAATAAAAATAGATAAAGCCCCCCCCCTCCCCTTCAAGGACATTATATCACTATAATATACGTTGCCACACAATTTAAGTGAAATTGGCACATATTTATTTACCACACTATAAAGGTTCCTAGCTGCCATATCTTCTGTGAAGTCATAAAGGGCTCTTGACACTTGAATGCACTGTTGAGATCAATAGGAAGACAAGCAACCCCAGACCCAATCAACGCCCAAAATGGACAGATTGTTGTTCTCCTGGTGAGGACTGAAGAATCTGAAACATAGTGAACTAGAAAAGCCTTTTCTGCACTCACCTCACTTTTGGCAATGCACCTCTGCTCCTTCACTGCTCTTGGCATTACCCTTCAATAGATCTGTAAAGAATTCCAACTAAGCACATTCTCCACCGACACCACACATCCAACTTATGCCACAAACACTTCCAAGTCAAAATCTTTTCCCCATGTTATAGGATAAAGAAAGCTAAAAGAGCGATCTTACTTTTGTAGCTAGAGGTCCATGCCAAATTCAATTTTCAATTCCAATTCTGAAGAGAAAACACAGAAAAGCAAGGCAAAGCACCCCCCCCCCTTCGAGAACATTTCATCACAATAATGTGCATTGGCAAACAATTTTGGGAAACATCTATTATTTACCCCAATAAGCAGGTTCCGAGCTATCCTCAGGAGTCTCAATGGGCTCTTGACACTTCAACTGCACTGTTGAGATGAATGGGAAGACAAGCATCCCCAGACCCACTCCAAGCCAACTTATAAATGTAGACAAACTGTTGCTTAAGTCTGATAGCGTCCTTGCATATCGAAGGAGCCACATTTCTCAATCATCTAGTTGTACTGGAAAATACCGATAACAAACGGACAGGAAAAATATCAAACTACATGTGTCTTTTCTGCACTCACCACGTCCTAACGATACACTGCCATACACCCTTCTACTCCTTCACTGCTCTTGGCATTATCCTTTCTTCGATCTGTAAAGAATTCCAACTAAGCGCAGTCTCCATCGATATCAGACATCACACATCGATACCACAAACACTACTACCAAGTTGAGCTCTTTTCCCCATAAAATAGGATAAAGAATGCTAAGATTTTGCTCTTACGTTTGTAGATAGTGGGCTCTGTGCCAAATTCGATTTCCTTTTCTAATTCTGATAAGAAAACACAATAAAAATAGATAAAGCCCCCCCCCTCCCCTTCAAGGACATTATATCACTATAATATACGTTGCCACACAATTTAAGTGAAATTGGCACATATTTATTTACCACACTATAAAGGTTCCTAGCTGCCATATCTTCTGTGAAGTCATAAAGGGCTCTTGACACTTGAATGCACTGTTGAGATCAATAGGAAGACAAGCAACCCCAGACCCAATCAACGCCCAAAATGGACAGATTGTTGTTCTCCTGGTGAGGACTGAAGAATCTGAAACATAGTGAACTAGAAAAGCCTTTTCTGCACTCACCTCACTTTTGGCAATGCACCTCTGCTCCTTCACTGCTCTTGGCATTACCCTTCAATAGATCTGTAAAGAATTCCAACTAAGCACATTCTCCACCGACACCACACATCCAACTTATGCCACAAACACTTCCAAGTCAAGATCTTTTCCCCATGTGATAGGATAAAGAAAGCTAAAAGAGCGATCTTACTTTTGTAAATAGTGGGTCCTGTGCCAAATTCGATTTCCTTTTCTAATTCTGATGAGAAAACACAATAAAAATAGATAAAGCCCCCCCCCCTCCCCTTCAAGGACATTATATCACTATAATATACGTTGCCACACAATTTAAGTGAAATTGGCACATATTTATTTACCACACTATAAAGGTTCCTAGCTGCCATATCTTCTGTAAAGTCATAAAGGGCTCTTGACACTTGAATGCACTGTTGAGATCAATAGGAAGACAAGCAACCCCAGACCCAATCAACGCCCAAAATGGACAGATTGTTGTTCTCCTGGTGAGGACTGAAGAATCTGAAACATAGTGAACTAGAAAAGCCTTTTCTGCACTCACCTCACTTTTGGCAATGCACCTCTGCTCCTTCACTGCTCTTGGCATTACCCTTCAATAGATCTGTAAAGAATTCCAACTAAGCACATTCTCCACCGACACCACACATCCAACTTATGCCACAAACACTTCCAAGTCAAGATCTTTTCCCCATGTTATAGGATAAAGAAAGCTAAAAGAGCGATCTTACTTTTGTAGCTAGAAGTCCATGCCAAATTCAATTTTCAATTCCAATTCTGAAGAGAAAACACAGAAAAGCAAGGCAAAGCACCCCCCCCCCTTCGAGAACATTTCATCACAATAATGTGCATTGGCAAACAATTTTGGTAAACATCTATTATTTACCCCAATAAGCAGGTTCCGAGCTATCCTCAGGAGTCTCAATGGGCTCTTGACACTTCAACTGCACTGTTGAGATGAATGGGAAGACAAGCAAACCCAGCCCCACTCCAAGCCAACTTATAAATGTAGACAAACTGTTGCTTAAGTCTGATAGCGTCCTTGCATATCGAAGGAGCCACATTTCTCAATCATCTAGTTGTACTGGAAAATACCGATAACAAACGGACAGGAAAAATATCAAGCTACATGTGTCTTTTCTGCACTCACCACGTCCTAACGATACACTGCCATACACCCTTCTACTCCTTCACTGCTCTTGGCATTATCCTTTCTTCGATCTGTAAAGAATTCCAACTAAGCGCAGTCTCCATCGATATCAGACATCACACATCGATACCACAAACACTACTACCAAGTTGAGCTCTTTTCCCCATAAAATAGGATAAAGAATGCTAAGATTTTGCTCTTACGTTTGTAGATAGTGGGCTCTGTGCCAAATTCGATTTCCTTTTCTAATTCTGATAAGAAAACACAATAAAAATAGATAAAGCCCCCCCCCCTCCCCTTCAAGGACATTATATCACTATAATATACGTTGCCACACAATTTAAGTGAAATTGGCACATATTTATTTACCACACTATAAAGGTTCCTAGCTGCCATATCTTCTGTGAAGTCATAAAGGGCTCTTGACACTTGAATGCACTGTTGAGATCAATAGGAAGACAAGCAACCCCAGACCCAATCAACGCCCAAAATGGACAGATTGTTGTTCTCCTGGTGAGGACTGAAGAATCTGAAACATAGTGAACTAGAAAAGCCTTTTCTGCACTCACCTCACTTTTGGCAATGCACCTCTGCTCCTTCACTGCTCTTGGCATTACCCTTCAATAGATCTGTAAAGAATTCCAACTAAGCACATTCTCCACCGACACCACACATCCAACTTATGCCACAAACACTTCCAAGTCAAGATCTTTTCCCCATGTTATAGGATAAAGAAAGCTAAAAGAGCGATCTTACTTTTGTAGCTAGAAGTCCATGCCAAATTCAATTTTCAATTCCAATTCTGAAGAGAAAACACAGAAAAGCAAGGCAAAGCACCCCCCCCCTTCGAGAACATTTCATCACAATAATGTGCATTGGCAAACAATTTTGGTAAACATCTATTATTTACCCCAATAAGCAGGTTCCGAGCTATCCTCAGGAGTCTCAATGGGCTCTTGACACTTCAACTGCACTGTTGAGATGAATGGGAAGACAAGCAACCCCAGCCCCACTCCAAGCCAACTTATAAATGTAGACAAACTGTTGCTTAAGTCTGATAGCGTCCTTGCATATCGAAGGAGCCACATTTCTCAATCATCTAGTTGTACTGGAAAATACCGATAACAAACGGACAGGAAAAATATCAAGCTACATGTGTCTTTTCTGCACTCACCACGTCCTAACGATACACTGCCATACACCCTTCTACTCCTTCACTGCTCTTGGCATTATCCTTTCTTCGATCTGTAAAGAATTCCAACTAAGCGCAGTCTCCATCGATATCAGACATCACACATCGATACCACAAACACTACTACCAAGTTGAGCTCTTTTCCCCATAAAATAGGATAAAGAATGCTAAGATTTTGCTCTTACGTTTGTAGATAGTGGGCTCTGTGCCAAATTCGATTTCCTTTTCTAATTCTGATAAGAAAACACAATAAAAATAGATAAAGCCCCCCCCCTCCCCTTCAAGGACATTATATCACTATAATATACGTTGCCACACAATTTAAGTGAAATTGGCACATATTTATTTACCACACTATAAAGGTTCCTAGCTGCCATATCTTCTGTGAAGTCATAAAGGGCTCTTGACACTTGAATGCACTGTTGAGATCAATAGGAAGACAAGCAACCCCAGACCCAATCAACGCCCAAAATGGACAGATTGTTGTTCTCCTGGTGAGGACTGAAGAATCTGAAACATAGTGAACTAGAAAAGCCTTTTCTGCACTCACCTCACTTTTGGCAATGCACCTCTGCTCCTTCACTGCTCTTGGCATTACCCTTCAATAGATCTGTAAAGAATTCCAACTAAGCACATTCTCCACCGACACCACACATCCAACTTATGCCACAAACACTTCCAAGTCAAGATCTTTTCCCCATGTGATAGGATAAAGAAAGCTAAAAGAGCGATCTTACTTTTGTAAATAGTGGGTCCTGTGCCAAATTCGATTTCCTTTTCTAATTCTGATGAGAAAACACAATAAAAATAGATAAAGCCCCCCCCCCCTCCCCTTCAAGGACATTATATCACTATAATATACGTTGCCACACAATTTAAGTGAAATTGGCACATATTTATTTACCACACTATAAAGGTTCCTAGCTGCCATATCTTCTGTAAAGTCATAAAGGGCTCTTGACACTTGAATGCACTGTTGAGATCAATAGGAAGACAAGCAACCCCAGACCCAATCAACGCCCAAAATGGACAGATTGTTGTTCTCCTGGTGAGGACTGAAGAATCTGAAACATAGTGAACTAGAAAAGCCTTTTCTGCACTCACCTCACTTTTGGCAATGCACCTCTGCTCCTTCACTGCTCTTGGCATTACCCTTCAATAGATCTGTAAAGAATTCCAACTAAGCACATTCTCCACCGACACCACACATCCAACTTATGCCACAAACACTTCCAAGTCAAGATCTTTTCCCCATGTTATAGGATAAAGAAAGCTAAAAGAGCGATCTTACTTTTGTAGCTAGAAGTCCATGCCAAATTCAATTTTCAATTCCAATTCTGAAGAGAAAACACAGAAAAGCAAGGCAAAGCACCCCCCCCCTTCGAGAACATTTCATCACAATAATGTGCATTGGCAAACAATTTTGGTAAACATCTATTATTTACCCCAATAAGCAGGTTCCGAGCTATCCTCAGGAGTCTCAATGGGCTCTTGACACTTCAACTGCACTGTTGAGATGAATGGGAAGACAAGCAACCCCAGCCCCACTCCAAGCCAACTTATAAATGTAGACAAACTGTTGCTTAAGTCTGATAGCGTCCTTGCATATCGAAGGAGCCACATTTCTCAATCATCTAGTTGTACTGGAAAATACCGATAACAAACGGACAGGAAAAATATCAAACTACATGTGTCTTTTCTGCACTCACCACGTCCTAACGATACACTGCCATACACCCTTCTACTCCTTCACTGCTCTTGGCATTATCCTTTCTTCGATCTGTAAAGAATTCCAACTAAGCGCAGTCTCCATCGATATCAGACATCACACATCGATACCACAAACACTACTACCAAGTTGAGCTCTTTTCCCCATAAAATAGGATAAAGAATGCTAAGATTTTGCTCTTACGTTTGTAGATAGTGGGCTCTGTGCCAAATTCGATTTCCTTTTCTAATTCTGATAAGAAAACACAATAAAAATAGATAAAGCCCCCCCCCTCCCCTTCAAGGACATTATATCACTATAATATACGTTGCCACACAATTTAAGTGAAATTGGCACATATTTATTTACCACACTATAAAGGTTCCTAGCTGCCATATCTTCTGTGAAGTCATAAAGGGCTCTTGACACTTGAATGCACTGTTGAGATCAATAGGAAGACAAGCAACCCCAGACCCAATCAACGCCCAAAATGGACAGATTGTTGTTCTCCTGGTGAGGACTGAAGAATCTGAAACATAGTGAACTAGAAAAGCCTTTTCTGCACTCACCTCACTTTTGGCAATGCACCTCTGCTCCTTCACTGCTCTTGGCATTACCCTTCAATAGATCTGTAAAGAATTCCAACTAAGCACATTCTCCACCGACACCACAAATCCAACTTATGCCACAAACACTTCCAAGTCAAGATCTTTTCCCCATGTGATAGGATAAAGAAAGCTAAAAGAGCGATCTTACTTTTGTAAATAGTGGGTCCTGTGCCAAATTCGATTTCCTTTTCTAATTCTGATGAGAAAACACAATAAAAATAGATAAAGCCCCCCCCCCTCCCCTTCAAGGACATTATATCACTATAATATACGTTGCCACACAATTTAAGTGAAATTGGCACATATTTATTTACCACACTATAAAGGTTCCTAGCTGCCATATCTTCTGTAAAGTCATAAAGGGCTCTTGACACTTGAATGCACTGTTGAGATCAATAGGAAGACAAGCAACCCCAGACCCAATCAACGCCCAAAATGGACAGATTGTTGTTCTCCTGGTGAGGACTGAAGAATCTGAAACATAGTGAACTAGAAAAGCCTTTTCTGCACTCACCTCACTTTTGGCAATGCACCTCTGCTCCTTCACTGCTCTTGGCATTACCCTTCAATAGATCTGTAAAGAATTCCAACTAAGCACATTCTCCACCGACACCACACATCCAACTTATGCCACAAACACTTCCAAGTCAAGATCTTTTCCCCATGTTATAGGATAAAGAAAGCTAAAAGAGCGATCTTACTTTTGTAGCTAGAAGTCCATGCCAAATTCAATTTTCAATTCCAATTCTGAAGAGAAAACACAGAAAAGCAAGGCAAAGCACCCCCCCCCTTCGAGAACATTTCATCACAATAATGTGCATTGGCAAACAATTTTGGTAAACATCTATTATTTACCCCAATAAGCAGGTTCCGAGCTATCCTCAGGAGTCTCAATGGGCTCTTGACACTTCAACTGCACTGTTGAGATGAATGGGAAGACAAGCATCCCCAGACCCACTCCAAGCCAACTTATAAATGTAGACAAACTGTTGCTTAAGTCTGATAGCGTCCTTGCATATCGAAGGAGCCACATTTCTCAATCTAGTTGTACTGGAAAATACCGATAACAAACGGACGGGAAAAATATCAAGCTACATGTGTCTTTTCTGCACTCACCACGTCCTAACGATACACTGCCATACACCCTTCTACTCCTTCACTGCTCTTGGCATTATCCTTTCTTCGATCTGTAAAGAATTCCAACTAAGCGCAGTCTCCATCGATATCAGACATCACACATCGATACCACAAACACTACTACCAAGTTGAGCTCTTTTCCCCATAAAATAGGATAAAGAATGCTAAGATTTTGCTCTTACGTTTGTAGATAGTGGGCTCTGTACCAAATTCGATTTCCTTTTCTAATTCTGATGAGAAAACACAATAAAAATAGATAAAGCCGCCCCCCTCCTCCCCTTCAAGGACATTATATCACTATAATATACGTTGCCACACAATTTAAGTGAAATTGGCACATATTTATTTACCACACTATAAAGGTTCCTAGCTGCCATATCTTCTGTGAAGTCATAAAGGGCTCTTGACACTTGAATGCACTGTTGAGATCAATAGGAAGACAAGCAACCCCAGACCCAATCAACGCCCAAAATGGACAGATTGTTGTTCTCCTGGTGAGGACTGAAGAATCTGAAACATAGTGAACTAGAAAAGCCTTTTCTGCACTCACCTCACTTTTGGCAATGCACCTCTGCTCCTTCACTGCTCTTGGCATTACCCTTCAATAGATCTGTAAAGAATTCCAACTAAGCACATTCTCCACCGACACCACACATCCAACTTATGCCACAAACACTTCCAAGTCAAGATCTTTTCCCCATGTTATAGGATAAAGAAAGCTAAAAGAGCTATCTTACTTTTGTTAATAGTGGGTCCTGTGCCAAATTCGATTTTCTTTTCTAATTCTGATACTAGAAAAGCCTTTTCTGCACTTGCTTCATCCTAATAGACTCTCCATGTACTTTATGACAGTGGGCTGGATAATTTATACTTTTAACCAGTCATCTTTCTTTTGAGCTGAAAAGATGCCCTTAATGCTTGTGTTTATTTTATGTATACGAATATCATGCATATGATCATCATGTATTCTATGGATTGGCAGAGTCTCCAACACATTTTACATTACTTAAAGGGTTCTTTGGCGAAAAAACATCTTAATCCCTATCCGTAGGATAGAGGATAAGATGTCTGATCGCGGGGGTCCCACTGCCAGGCAGTGGGACCCCTGCGATCTCCGTCGCGGCACCCCGGTCATCTGTGCACAGAGAAAACTTAGCTTCTTGCTGGTTGACTAGCGACTAAAGCTGCCATGCCCCATCCATTGATGTGAAGCTTCTGTATTCCGGACGCCACCGCTGCGGACACATCGATCAGTCATGTTATCCCCTATCTGAAAGATAAGATGTTTTAGCCGCAGTAACCCTTTAAGAGGGCCTTAAAAAGGATCTAAAAAAAAAAAAAATTCCCCCAAAAATTGAGTGACCTTAAAGGGTTACATCCGTGGGAATTTTTTTTTTTTTTTTTTTTAATCAACTGGTGCCAGAAAGTTAACAGATTTGTTACTTCTATAATAAAAATATAATATAAAAAAAATATTAAATCTTTCCAGAACTTTTTCGGGTCTGTATACTAGAGGAAATGGTTTTCTTTTTGGAACAGAGCTCTCTGCTGACATCATGACCACAGAGCACTCTGCTGACATCAGAGCACTCTGCTGACATCTCATATGCATTTTAAGAACTGTCCAGAGAGCATTGTGGTCATGATGTCAGCAGGGAGCTCTGTGTTCCAAAAATAAAACCATTTCCTCTGTGGTTTTCAGCAGCTAATTACTGGAAGGATTAAGAATTTTAATAGAAGTAATTTACAAATCTTTTTCTGTAAAAAGTTTACATGGGAGTACCCCTTTACCACGGCACCATGACGTACATTTACGTCAATTATCGTTACTTAACGCACCATGACGTACATTTACGGTCCGCCATGACTGCGAGCAGCGGATCAGTGAGGTTTTTTGGTTGGATTAAAACAACAATTAAGAATTCTGGATACGAAATGGACTTCAGATTGTTTTTTTTTTCTTTTACAAATGCCATTACAAAACAAATCTCATAACATTTGAACGCAACTTGTTGACAAAAAATGGTTCATCTTGAGGAACACACTGTTTGAAATTTGCTTTGTGTATTGGATGATTATAGCAAGTAACCAATTTACTGAGCATGGCTTGTGCAATTCCAGATACATAGCCACTTTTAGCACCACGGACTGTGAGGTACTGTAGCGTCACTTTAATGAAGGTGGTGGTCTCTGAATAAACCCCTTTAACACCTTTTGGTGTGTTAAGTAAACACATTGGAAAGCGCAGCACACCCATCCCACAAAGTACTCTGGTCCATAAGTATCCGGTTTAAATAATTGATAGTTATGCTTAAACACATTCATTCATGTAGATTTTTACATTTGGGCAAAGAACAAACTGAAAAATTATATTTGAAAAAAATATCACATTTTAGTAATGCAAAATACTGATCAAAGCAATTGAAGTATTCAGACATGTTAAAATTTAATTCTAAAATAGTTTTTGTTTTCAGCAGATTCAAAAAGTTTCTGGTATCAGAAAACTGAAGTATCACAAAATTTAAAGTTTCATCCCAAGATATATAACTAAAAATAGTGAGTTATCACAAATTGGAGTGACCTAAACATGTCTTTATTTGCTTGAAATACCCAAGAAAGTTGTAGTCCTTTCATTTTCAGTGTAGAGTTATCTCAGGAGCTCCCTGGACCCTCCCTCTCTCCAGAAGCTGGGCTAGATCTGGTCTTTCAGCTCTAGCCCCACCAGCTGAGTAATGTTACCAATTTCGACCTGTTTTGGTCTCAAAAACATGGACCACCAGATCTTGCAAAACTGCAAATTCCAATAGGCTGGACAGCCACATACTCGAGAGATATATGTTGTAGGCCTCCAGATGTTGCACAACTACATTTTAATCGTATGTTTATTTAGGAAAGAATCAATAATGCTACAGGGATAGGAGCAGCTGACTGCAGAGCAACAGCTTGCTGTGTACTGGGTGGAGATCTAGCATGTTTTCATTGGGAAGAGAAAGCAATGCATTATAGAACTGTTGCAGACAGGTAAGCAATACCATCTGCCTGTTCTGCATTTTTTTTTTTTTTAACCTTTTACGAATACCCCATTAAAGGAAATGTCACCAGTGTCACCTGCACTAACATGTCAGTACCAACAGAGTGCAGGGGACACTGATTACAATGGTACTTACCTTGTCCCGTTCCATGGCAGGGATCTCCTGTAATCTTGTCCGTTAGCTCCAGTCCCAGCACGGGGCACAGGCAGAGCTTAGTGACATCACTGCTGATGCGAGACCCAGCAGAAAGCAGCAGCGGTTGGAGCTAACAGATTACCAGAGATCCCTGCCATGGAACGGGACATGGTTTGTACCGTTGTCAGTGTCACGTACAGGTTAGTGCAGGTGACAGATTTCCTTTAAATGCATACTACATCCACTATAATTAAAGCAACTTTACCAGACAGTTGGTCCCTGGTGGTTTCCTTATAGTCCTTCTGCTTGCATTGTTAACATTTTTATTCAGCATGGAGGCTCCCCTTCTCAATGCGCTGCATTGCCCACTTTCGATGGAGGTTTTCAGCATTCAAATATTGGAAAAGTAATAGCTCTTAGATCAAGTTAAAACACATGCATGTTTGTTTAAGGATGTGTAGCTTCACTCTTCCTTACAATGACATGCACATATAGATTAATTACCTTATGGTGCTGTATCAGCTGAAATAAGATGTAAAATAAGGAGCTGCTTCTAAGTGTGTAAAAGCTGCTTCAGGATTCTTGAGTATGATGCATAAAGTTGTGAAACATCAGGATATATACCGACAGTATACACCCGGTGATTTTTAGTTTCTTTTGGAATCTAAAGTATAAAGCAGTCAATGTAGTCATGTGGACAATCATGGGCTGGTATAGTCTTCTAGAGTGCCAAGAATGACAGCCAGATAATTGATCATTGCATTTACTTAGATTGTAAAGCTGTTTGTATAAATGTATACGGGTCAACTAGTGTAGACATTTTGACTTATTTTAGCAAAGGACAGTCAAAATGTGACAATTGTGTGTAATTATTTTCTTCAAATGACACTTAATTGTGCAATCTCGCTCCAACCCAGACTTTATAAATGGAGATAAAAAAATTAAATAAGTGTATTTATGAAGAACAAGCGCCTTTTTGGAAAAAAAAAATAAATAAATGTGGAACTAGTCAAGACTGTACATGCAACTCGTTTTTTTCAAACAATAAAAATCCCACCCCCCCAACCAGTATAATTAATTCATTTGGGGGCTATGAGGACCAATTCTAAATATAAAATATGTCCCAGACAGATTTTAGGAACAGAAAGAAGCAAACTTTTGTCATGATCTGACCAGTACTTGCTCCCACATTCCTTGCCATCTACAACTCTCCTTCTGGTATAGAGAGGCATATATATTTTTTTCTTGTGTAGACTAAGGCCATTTGGAACGGGTCAGGTGATAAACCTCCCTCAAAGCATAGTGGCATGTATAACTTTTTATTGCTTAAAAACACACTGAATGTGTGATGCCACTACTAAAAGCATTTCCTATAGCATAGATTGAGCACTTTAATAGGACAAATCCACCTACAGATTCTAATTTATGGTTCTTTATGCCAACCAAGAAGTAGCACAAGAGCATACCTGTTCAATGCTGCTAACACAACAGCACGTAGCCCAGACATCATACCATTTGGTGATCATCACGCTTACTTGAAAAAGTTCCTGATAAGCCAGAACAGGAAACTTGGCTATGTCTCAAACATCATTCCGAGCATGAGGGAGACCACAAAAAGAAAAAATGCATAAATATTATGGTAATTCAAGACGGCTGATGTGTGTAGAAAGTCAGTTTCAGGAGGATTATCTAGCTCATTGTGAAACAGCAACTCACTAAAGACCCCTTAAAAATGGCTATATGCAGAAGTGGAAAAGCCGATTCTGGTAGTTGAAAAGGGTGCCTAAAAACAATGTGAATTTTGTGTTCCTAGGCAGAGTAGGAATCATCACTGACTGGCTAACAGCACCATTGGTTGAGGTTTATCAAAACCTGTGCAAATGAAAAGCTGACCAGTTGCCCATAACCACCAAATTGCTTCGCTCATTTTTAAAAGGGCCTGTGAAAAAAAATGAAAGCAATCTGATTGGTTGCTATGGGCAACTGGTCAGCTTTTCCTCTGCACAGGATTTGATTAAGCCAGCAAAGTGAATTACTAAGTGCAAACCCATTAGAGCCAGGGTATGTTCTTTAGGCCACAGACAAATTTAAGTGGTTTGACTGGGGCAATATGTAGAAAGGTCTACATACACACTACAGTTAAAACGATGATCTTTACGTGTCAAAATGTGTATGTGTAAATCATGCAAGTTTGTCAACCTTTAAACAGACTTATCTGCCAGAGATGCTGCAGACTTTAGTAGTGTCACTTGACATCTTCATTGAGGGAATGTACCCTGACTCATTCATGATGCGTAATCTGTCCAAAGGAAATGAAACCAAAAGAGTCTTTCAGAGAGCTAACAGTCTCATTAACGGATATTTAACCTTTGAATGTAACGTCATTTAGAAATACAAATCCAAGACCTGTATATTTCAGTCCGTTTACCAAGTATAACCAAAATGTAGTGGACTTTGCATCAGCGGGAACAAAGGACCATTGGTACCAGTTTTACCTACACCTTGTTCACTGTACTCCTGCCTGAAAAATATCACTGCATATTTTCACCAAACCTTTAAGAAAGACATTGAAACAATACATTTATTTATTATTATATTTAATTTGTCAAGTGTTCAATACACAGAAAATACATTGAATGTACAACACGTATACCAAGGAAACACCTTACTTGTACATACAGGTTTATGAAAGCATTTTCTGATGTCAGTCAACAGTAACACCAAAAAGACAACATCCTAGGAAGAAACGTAAAAGACACATCCAGATGTATTACAAAAGCTAGGTAGACAGATCTAGTTCTAAGTCAGTGGTTAATTAATGGGGGCATGTTAAATAACTACAAGGAATGTTTTTATTTCAAGAAGGTGTCATTTAAAGTGGCACAAATGACTTAAAGGGGTACTCCGGTGCTTAGACATCTTACCCCCTATCCAAAGGATAGGGGATAAGATGCCTGATCGCAAGAGTCCCGCCACTGGGAAAAGCCGGGATCTTGCACGCGGCATCCCGTTTGTAATCAGTCCCCGAAGCGTGTTCTCTCCGGGTCCGATCACCGGCGACCACATGGCTGGCAGCGTGTGATGTCACGTGACTGCTATCACGCCCCCTCCCGTAGGCTTCCATTGAGGGGCGGATCGTGACGTCACACGCCGCCGGCCGTGTGGTCGCCGGTAATCAGAACACGCTCCGGGGACTGATTACAAACTGGGTGCCACGTGCAAGATCACGGGGGTCCCCAGCGGTGGGACTCCCACTATCCTTTGGATAGGGGATAAGATGTCTAAGCACCGGAGTACCCCTTTAAGGTCTAGTTTGAGAGCAGGGAGAAGACGCTTTATTAACATTTTTACTAAGTGGACATCACCAATATATTGTTAATACATTCCATATTGGCCAGTGGGACAGATTATCACTATAACAAATGTCAAGTCAAATTTGGGGCTACTCATAGCAAACAGCTTAACACTTAAAGACAGCCGATCAGCAGAGATAGATATAGAAAGATAGAGATATATAAATAGCAAAAAGATCTCTATCTATCTCTTGACAATAAGTAATATACGCTAAAACAGTTATCCTCACGATCCCCGGGGGACTTTTTTTGCAACCAGGTATGGTGAAGCTTTTAACCCCCCCCCCCCCCCCGCCCCAAGTAGTCCCCTGGGCAGGGACATCTACTTACCAGCCCCCATTGCTCCGGCCATGGCTCTGCCCCCGTCAGCTTGATTGGCTGCTTGCGTCATCACTCTGCCCCTTAAGCAGATGGAGCAGAGCAGTTCCGCGAGCCGTCAATCAAGACCAGGGGACGGGACCACAGTCAGAGCGACTGGTGCTGGAAAGTAGAAGTCCCCGCCCAGGGAACTACCTGCAGGGAGGGGGTAACTGTTTTAGCATATATCTTGCATTGTCAAGCATTATATGCTAAAATCTGCTGATTGGTTCCCTTTAAGACACAGGCAGTTGCATTCGATGTGCCCTTTGGAAGGCTACAAGGATTACATGATTTAGGGGAGGGACAACACTTCATACAAATGTATGCTTACCAGGTAGAGGATGCTTGTTTCGACAGCCTAAAAGCTTGGATAGCTCTCCTGCTTACCCATTAACTATGAACCGACCACATATGGGCGAAGTATCTTCCCAGATGTGAATTCATGTTAGAGAAGCTACATACTGGTCAAAGGTTAAAAAAAATGTTTTTAAATAATATGTATGCTTGGTTTGTCTGTACAGCTGTCTGGCAACCACTGCTGGTGTCTGAAGTTTAGAGGTGCTAGAGGGCAGAGCACGTAAACAGGACTCAACTGCATCTAAAGAACAAAAATTAAATTAACAAGTAAACAAATTTGAGGCATTGTGTTAGGCTTAATTCACATCCGCTTTATAAGTCCCATTAGTAGCGTCAAACACCCATATGATAGGACATAACACGGCTGTATGCTTTGCTGTCTTGTCTTAAACTACCAGCTTTAAAAAAAAAAAAAAATACAATGCTTCTTATATGCAAAACCATCACCACTCGATGGCACTGAGCTGCAATACCAGACACAGCCTTTGGACAGGGGTGGAGCCATTTTTTGTTTGCAAGAAAGAAGCAGCATTTTTCTAATACTGGATAACCCTTTTAATCTAAAGACGTAGCAGAATGGAAACTAGTGCAGATATGAATGAAACCTAAAACAATCTGCAAAACAGTAGTAGCATTAACACCAAGGATAACCTGATTTAACTTCTATTATGCAATTGTCAAAAATTCAATACAAAAATGCTGAAATTAAATATTCTCATGAAGTTAGAGTTCTCATGGTTGACCCCCACACATCTAAACATTTAATCAATCCCAAGTGGGATATTTGGTGTTTGTTTTGATACTTATCCAGCTAACATGGGAAGTCTGGGCTTGTTGGCACATGGGAAAGTCTAATATACATAAAACTGGAGAAAGTAGTAACTGTCCAAGGAAAATCCAGTATTAGTTGCCTGCAGTGAGTGCTATAGAACAACTTTGCCACAGGCTGGAGCAGTGCAGTCCTTTTTCAGTCTTCTGGATCACAGATGAACCAAGAGAAGTCTTTACTATTGTTGCTGTGCTTCTTCCATGCATGCCGCAAGAACTCTTCAGTGCAAATAAAAGTGAATCATTTCCAGCTATTAAAAAAGCTTTGGCCTCCAGAAAGTCAATAGAATTTTACTTCATCTAAAATACCATTTTACCAGGATTTAGACTAAAATTAGAAGCAGGTCAGCTGCCTTGCATAACTCACAACCTCGGTTAAAACTCCTTACTAGACAAACATTCTAACACTAAGATCAGACCTAAGCTCAGCACAAGAAGTGGATTGCTCACTGTGTACTGCCAAGAGGATAGTAGACAAAAAAAAGTCATCAAGAATTAGTAACATAATCTGTAGACTGAAACTAACCACATATAGGGGTGGGGGAAAACCCAGAGGTAGAGGCATAATCTTTAGCCCCGCCCAATACCAGGCGGTCAGTCAGTGACAGGAAAGACACCATAAATGGACGACACCGACTGCGTCATAACCGTTAGCCCCGCCCACGACAAGGAGGACGGCGGCCATCTTTTAGTCTAGAAAAAAAACAATTTACTCCTCTCGGTATTAGGAATCTTTAATGACTTAACAACATCCTAGTATACCGGCTTTCCTAACCCGATACCGTCAAAACCGTACTTACACTAAACTCTGCAACACTGGGCAAAACTACCTCCACTGCCAATTGTAGTTTAACGCCCTAAATATAAAGCCTATTGCATGTTCCCGATCCCCACAACGACTCTCCCAACAGAGCTACATTTAGTACTCCCCTAAACACCGAGCTTTATTCCGTCTATACAGAACTCATACACCGAGCTGTAAGCCGCACCTCACATCGCCTATACAGGACTCCCCCGCCCTCAACTGTATTCCGTCTATATTGGACTCACCCGCCCTTACTCAGCATCTCAGCCTATACAGGACTCACCCGCCATGATGCAGTTGTATTCCATCTATATCATCCGTCCTCACACCGAACTGTATTCATCTACAAAAGACTCTCCCGCCCTCTCATGAACAATTCCTATTCCCCAATATAAGCGCTCGCTCACAACAACAGGACTTAACTCTGATCCCGCCTCACGTTTTGATAAAATGGTATTTTAAAATCTTATTAAAGCTAAAAAGAACAAATACCTCACATGTAGGATACCAAAGCCTTTAAAGTAGTCGGAATACTCAATGTAAAAGAAACCATAACGAAATGCACCACCGCTGCCTCTCTTCCGCGACCGTCCACGTAGCACTGCGCAACAAATCCTGGGAGGAGGGTACTTATAGAGTACTCGCGCGGTGACGTCACAAAGAGGTGTACCATTTTTAGTCACCTTCCGCTGCTCGCTGAACATGTTATGTAGTCCCTATTTTCATTTGTACTAACTACACTACAATGTGCCACAATACGTACATATTGGGGTAGTAAATACGATTTTAAAAGTAACCCTTTTCTATAAGAGGCACGGGTACTGTTTGCTACATGTAAAATTACGATGATACAGTGTGGTCTAAAAGAACCGTAACCACAGGAAAACACATTTCTATACGAAGGGAATCGCTCCCATTTCAGTCACTAATAAATAGAAAGATGACCATTTGACGTGTTATTTGCCATCGAAACCAGCGTAATTTACAAATGACTCAGGTACACAAAATGGCGCATGGCCTCGGCGCAGTGATACATGGATTCTCGAGAAAAACATGCATGTAGTCCCGTCCAATAGCCAGTTCAGACCGGTTGGATCTGGTTGATACACATATGAACTGCGCATAAGCTGAGGGTGACTAAGTAACCATGAGAACGAGCTAGTGTACTGACTCGCGCATGTAGCTGTTATGTAAGAGCAGGATGGCTGGGAACAGGCTTCTTATGTATTTATTGTAAACACCGTAAAGCTGGGTGATATTTGTAGCCTTAGCTGTTTTGTGTGAAATAAAGGAGAACTATGGCAAAAATGTACTTATCCCCATCCAAAGGATAGGGGATAAGTAGCTTTGTGGTGTCTAAAGAGTTAATGCAGGACACAGGCCCAATCGGCAGGACCCACTGGGCATGAAGTGCGCTAAGTTCCTGCGCATGCTTTAAATAGTGTGAGTGGGCGCAGGGCCCTGCATCCTTAATGACCAATCATGTATACATGTCATATCTCCTGATCATAGCCCACACCATAAAGGGCGGCCTCAGCTGATTTCCTGTAGCTGAGGGCCACCGCTAATAGCTGGCATCCGCCAATCGTCGCGGGCGGCTATTAACCCTATAGATCGCCACTGTCAAAGCTGACAGCGGCATCTAAAAGCAACATTTAACCCCTTAAGGACCAATGACGTACCGGTACGTCATTGGTCCTGCTCTTCTGATATAACGCGGGGTTACACAGTAACCCCGCGTCATATCATGGCGGGCCCGGCGTCATAGTGAAGCCGGGACCCGCCTCTAATAGCGCGCAGCGCCGATCGCGGCGCCGCGCGCTATTAACCCTTTAGCCGCGCGCTCAAAGCTGAGCCGCGCGGCTAAAAGTGAAAGTGAAAGTTCCCGGCTAGCTCAGTCGGGCTGTTCGGGATAGCCGCGGCTAATCGCGGCATCCCGAACAGCTGACAGGACAGCGGGAGGGCCCCTTCCTGCCTCCTCGCTGTCCGATCGCCGAATGACTGCTCAGTGCCTGAGATCCAGGCATGAGCAGTCATGCGGCAGAATCGTTGATCACTGGTTTCTTATGAGAAACCAGTGATCAACATAGAAGATCAGTGTGTGCAGTGTTATAGGTCCCTATGGGACCTATAACACTGCAAAAAAAAAGTGAAAAAAAAAAGTGAATAAAGATCATTTAACTCCTCCCCTATTAAAAGTTTGAATCACCCCCCTTTTCCAATAAAAAAAAAAAACACAGTGTAAATAAAAATAAAAATAAACATATGTGGTATCACCGCGTGCGGAAATGTCCGAATTATAAAAATATATCATTAATTAAACCGCTCGGTCAATGGCGTGCGCGCAAAAAAATTCCAAAGTCCAAAATAGTGCATTTTTGGTCACTTTTTATATCATTTAAAAATGAATAAAAAGTGATCAATAAGTCCTATCAATGCAAAAATGGTACCGTTAAAAACTTCAGATCACGGCGCAAAAAATGAGCCCTCATACCGCCCCATACACGGAAAAATAAAAAAGTTATAGGGGTCAGAAGATGACAATTTTAAACGTATTAATTTTCCTGCATGTAGTTATGATTTTTTCCAAAAGTCCGACAAAATCAAACCTATATAAGTAGGGTATCATTTTAATCGTATGGACCTACAGAATACATATCAGGTGTCATTTTTACCGAAAAATGTACTACGTAGAAACGGAAGCCCCCAAAAGTTACAAAACAGCGTTTTTTTTTCAATTTTGTCGCACAATGATTTTTTTTCCCGCTTCACCATAGATTTTTGGGCAAAATGACTGACGTCATTACAAAGTAGAATTGGTGGCGCAAAAAATAAGCCATCATATGAATTTTTAGGTGTAAATTTGAAAGAGTTATGATTTTTTAAAGGCAACCCTTTTCTATAAGAGGCACGGGTACTGTTTGCTACATGTAAAATTACGATGATACAGTGTGGTCTAAAAGAACCGTAACCACAGGAAAACACATTTCTATACGAAGGGAATCGCTCCCATTTCAGTCACTAATAAATAGAAAGATGACCATTTGACGTGTTATTTGCCATCGAAACCAGCGTAATTTACAAATGACTCAGGTACACAAAATGGCGCATGGCCTCGGCGCAGTGATACATGGATTCTCGAGAAAAACATGCATGTAGTCCCGTCCAATAGCCAGTTCAGACCGGTTGGATCTGGTTGATACACATATGAACTGCGCATAAGCTGAGGGTGACTAAGTAACCATGAGAACGAGCTAGTGTACTGACTCGCGCATGTAGCTGTTATGTAAGAGCAGGATGGCTGGGAACAGGCTTCTTATGTATTTATTGTAAACACCGTAAAGCTGGGTGTTATTTGTAGCCTTAGCTGTTTTGTGTGAAATAAAGGAGAACTATGGCAAAAATGTACTTATCCCCATCCAAAGGATAGGGGATAAGTAGCTTTGTGGTGTCTAAAGAGTTAATGCAGGACACAGGCCCAATCGGCAGGACCCACTGGGCATGAAGTGCGCTAAGTTCCTGCGCATGCTTTAAATAGTGTGAGTGGGCGCAGGGCCCTGCATCCTTAATGACCAATCATGTATACATGTCATATCTCCTGATCATAGCCCACACCATAAAGGGCGGCCTCAGCTGATTTCCTGTAGCTGAGGGCCACCGCTAATAGCTGGCATCCGCCAATCGTCGCGGGCGGCTATTAACCCTATAGATCGCCACTGTCAAAGCTGACAGCGGCATCTAAAAGCAACATTTAACCCCTTAAGGACCAATGACGTACCGGTACGTCATTGGTCCTGCTCTTCTGATATAACGCGGGGTTACACAGTAACCCCGCGTCATATCATGGCGGGCCCGGCGTCATAGTGAAGCCGGGACCCGCCTCTAATAGCGCGCAGCGCCGATCGCGGCGCCGCGCGCTATTAACCCTTTAGCCGCGCGCTCAAAGCTGAGCCGCGCGGCTAAAAGTGAAAGTGAAAGTTCCCGGCTAGCTCAGTCGGGCTGTTCGGGATAGCCGCGGCTAATCGCGGCATCCCGAACAGCTGACAGGACAGCGGGAGGGCCCCTTCCTGCCTCCTCGCTGTCCGATCGCCGAATGACTGCTCAGTGCCTGAGATCCAGGCATGAGCAGTCATGCGGCAGAATCGTTGATCACTGGTTTCTTATGAGAAACCAGTGATCAACATAGAAGATCAGTGTGTGCAGTGTTATAGGTCCCTATGGGACCTATAACACTGCAAAAAAAAAGTGAAAAAAAAAAGTGAATAAAGATCATTTAACTCCTCCCCTATTAAAAGTTTGAATCACCCCCCTTTTCCAATAAAAAAAAAAAACAGTGTAAATAAAAATAAAAATAAACATATGTGGTATCACCGCGTGCGGAAATGTCCGAATTATAAAAATATATCATTAATTAAACCGCTCGGTCAATGGCGTGCGCGCAAAAAAATTCCAAAGTCCAAAATAGTGCATTTTTGGTCACTTTTTATATCATTTAAAAATGAATAAAAAGTGATCAATAAGTCCTATCAATGCAAAAATGGTACCGTTAAAAACTTCAGATCACGGCGCAAAAAATGAGCCCTCATACCGCCCCATACACGGAAAAATAAAAAAGTTATAGGGGTCAGAAGATGACAATTTTAAACGTATTAATTTTCCTGCATGTAGTTATGATTTTTTCCAAAAGTCCGACAAAATCAAACCTATATAAGTAGGGTATCATTTTAATCGTATGGACCTACAGAATACATATCAGGTGTCATTTTTACCGAAAAATGTACTACGTAGAAACGGAAGCCCCCAAAAGTTACAAAACAGCGTTTTTTTTTCAATTTTGTCGCACAATGATTTTTTTTCCCGCTTCACCATAGATTTTTGGGCAAAATGACTGACGTCATTACAAAGTAGAATTGGTGGCGCAAAAAATAAGCCATCATATGAATTTTTAGGTGTAAATTTGAAAGAGTTATGATTTTTTAAAGGCAAGGAGCAAAAAACGAAAATGCAAAAACGGAAAAACCTCCGGTCCTTAAGGGGTTAAAGGGAACCAATCATCAGATTTTACCCTATATGACGCTTGGCAAAGCGTTATATAGGGTAAAATCTTTATTTTCACCATTCCCGGGGGAAGCTCCTGCCCCCAGGGATGGTGAAGATATGAAGTTATAAACTAGTCGCCGCCGTAAGTAGTCACCTGGGCGGGGAGCTCTTCTCACCAACTCCCGTTCTTCGGGCGGGAGCGACACCCCCTCCACTTGATTGACGGGCAGCGTCATCGCTCTGCTCCGTCTGTTCAGTGAGCGGAACAATGACGCGGCCCATCAATCAAGCAGAGGGGGCGTCGCTCCCGGCCGAAGAACTGGAGTTGGTGAGAAGAGCTCCCCGCCCAGGTGACTACTTACGACGGCGGCGGCGGTGACTAGTTTATAACTTCATATCTTCACCATCTCTGGGGGCAGGAGCGTCCCCCGGGAATGGTGAGGACAACAATTTTACCCTATATAACGCTTTACCAAGCATTATATAGGGTAAAATCTGATGATTGGTTCCCTTTAAATGGCCCCTGGTGGTCTAGTGGGGTGGATAGCCCTTGCGCAGCGCAATCACGGGGGTGGGGGGAATCCACTATAAAAGTTAGACGAAGGGCTATATAATCGGCAGCCATCTTGTGGCCACTCACTTCAGCGTTCTATTGCAGAGACACAGGGACAGAGAGCAGTGTGTGTTACACAGAAAAGCATTATTTACAGCAGCGATTCACCTCAAGCCCAAATCCAGCCTAGAAACACTGATAGGGAAGGGAGAGAGATTACGAGAGAGAGCACAATTTTGGGTGTAATACACAGCGACTGTGTGCTGCAGCACTGGTGTGTACAACAAATGAAAAGCTAATCGTAGCCAGCCAGTTAGGGTGAGCAGAGCACTAAAAGCCATAATCACCTGCTATTAGTGCCTAACACTCATTAAGTTGCGGAGCGTATTGTCTTCTATTAAGTGTAACCTGTGCGTACATAGGTGGTGTACCATTTTGTTCCTGTTATAGTCCTAAGGGCCTAGTTACTGTGAATGGCCAGCCAAAAGTACACACCTACTGGTGTTGTAAACAAATACTGTTTTAAGCGTAGTGGAGAAGATTGTACTCCCCTCATAAGTGCATACCACGTACGTACAGTACAGACCAAAACTTTGGACACACCTCATTCAGAGTTTTCTTTATTTGCATGACTATGAAAATTGTAGATTCACATTGAAGGCATCAAAACTATGAATTAACACATGTGGAATTATATACATAACAAAAAAGTGTGAAACAACTGAAAATATGAAATATTCTAGGTTCTTCAAAGTAGCCACCTTTTGCTTTGAATACTGCTTTGCACACTCTTGGCATTCTCTTGTTGAGCTTCAAGGGGTAGTCACCTGAAATGGTTTTCACTTCACAGGTGTGCTGGTGTGGAGGAGGAGGTGTGATGGTGTGGGGGTGCTTTGCTGGTGACACTGTTGGGGATTTATTCAAAATTGAAGGCATACTGAACCAGCATGGCTACCACAGCATCTTGCAGCGGCATGCTATTCCATCCGGTTTGCGTTTAGTTGGACCATCATTTATTTTTCAACAGGACAAAGACCCCAAACACACCTCCAGGCTGTGTAAGGGCTATTTGACCAAGAAGGAGAGTAATGGGGTGCTGCGCCAGATGACCTGGCCTCCACAGTCACCAGACCTGAACCCAATCAAGATGGTTTGGGGTGAGCTGGACTGCAGAGTGAAGGCAAAAAGGGCCAACAAGTGCTAAGCATCTCTGGGAACTCCTTCAAGACTGTTGGAAGACCATTTCAGATGACTACCTCTTGAAGCTCATCAAGAGAATGCCAAGAGAGTGCAAAGCAGTAATGAAAGCAAAAGGTGGCTAGAACCTAGAATATGACATATTTTTACACTTTTTTGTTATGTATATAATTCCACATGTGTTAATTCATAGTTTTGATGCCTTCAGTGTGAATCTACAATTTGTATAGTCATGAAAATAAAGAAAACTCTGAATGAGAAGGTGTGTCCAAACTTTTGGTCTGTACTGTACATCTAAGTGGTGTACCATTTTGTTCCTGTTATAGTCCTGACGGCATAGTTACTGTGAAAGGCCAGCCAAAAGCACACACCTGCTGGTGTTGTAGACAAATACTGATTTAAGCGTAGTGGAGCGTATTGTCCTCCCCTCATATACGCACTAAGCAATAGCATGCCCTGATACAGCCTATGGCTCTGCAGCTGACCCGATCAAAAACTACAACTTCCAGCATGTTGCACTTTATAGTTCTACAGTTTAGGTTATGGTGCAACATGCTGCCAGTTGTGCTCTAATTTTTTTAATTAATTTTTAGTGGCTTCTGGCCACCCGCACTAAATTGCACGACCAGAATCCCACCCCCTTCATACTCATACTCACCCGCCGACCAAGAGCCCCACGGATGGACGCAAACATGCCCGAAGCAAAAACTACAACTTCCAGCATGTTGCACCATAACCTAAACTGTAAACCTATAAAGTGCAACATGCAGGAAGTTGCAGTTTAGGTTCGGGTCAGCTGCAGAGCCATAGGCTGTATCAGGGCATGCTGGGTGTTGTAGTTACTAACTGCAATTCCCAGTATTCCTTGACACAGCCTATGGCTCTGCAGCTGACACGAACCAAAACTACAACTCCGAGCATGTTACACAATAACCTTAACTGTACTACTATACAGTGCCACATGCTGCAACATCCACAGAACCATAGGCTGTATCAGGGCATGCTTGGAGTTTTAGTTATCTAGTAACTAAATGCAACTTCAAGCATTTTCTGACACATAAATTACAGTACATAAAATGCACCACATAAACTGTAGAAGCAGAACATACCCCCAGTAATACAGCATTGTTCAAGTGTTTTCCAATCAAAAGAATCCATTTCTCTATCGGCTCCATTGGGGGATACAGACCGTGGGTGTATGCTGCTGTCTCTAGGAGGTGACACTATGGCAACAAGAAAGTCGGCTCCTCCCAGCAGGATATACCCGCCTCCAAGCCCTGAGGTAATCCGTTTAAGCTTAGTGTCTGAAAGAGGTGGACATGGTCTGGATTTATCCAGACCAGGTCTTATGTTTTTTTGTTTTCCTAGTATAGGGACGTGTTAGTTTTTTATTCCCTTTTCTTTTCTTTTTTCAGGTGGGGACTCAGGGACTCAGATTCCCTGTTTCCCCATTGCGAGTAAGGGGGCACAGACATTGCGTATATGCGCTGTTCACCCCCCCCCTCGCCAACGGTCAGCGCCTGGGTTGGTACCTCATGGGTCCCTGTCATCATTCGTGGCTGGGAGCGGGTGCCATTATTGGCTGCATATCGCACCCGCCATATGTCCCTGTTGGCAGCGTTCTGCTGCTGGCGGGGAGCTCGCCCGCTCTCTCCCCATCATGCACACATACACTCGGGGCTGGGAGAAAGAACGGGTGCCTTTATCGGCCGTTATTATCGCGGCTGCTGGCGGGGAGCTCGCCCGCTCCCTCCCCCTGTCATGCGCAAAGCGCTCGGGGCTGGGAGCGGGCGCCATTATCGGGCGCATATTCATTGTCCCTGTAGGCAGCGTATAGCTGCCGGAGGGGAGCTCGCCCGCTCCCTCCCCCTGTCATGCGCACATGCGCTCGGGGCTGGGAGCGGGCTCCATTATCAGCCGAACATGTACTTCGGCCGCGAGCGAGGTCGGAACTTGGCTTCGCCCACCCGCAGCTGGCTGTGTGTTTTTTTTCTAAGAGCGTGGGGTTGCTTTATTACTGAGCCCTTCTTCTGTGCTGCAGCCTTATTCTAACACAGTCATAAGTTACAGGCTCAAGTCCTGTTTAAGTCACCTCATCCATTATAGCATTATTTCACTGGCCGCGGGCCCTTGTCTGACTTTAGCCACGCCCACTCACGGCAGCGGGGATCCTTCTAGCGGTCCTGGTCACCTATTGTTTTTTTGTAGGGGGCCGCTATTTATTTATTTATATAGCGCCTACAGATTCCGTAGCGCTTACAGTTAAGGGGTACAAACAAAGACAAGTATCAGACATAAAATTACACAATAACTATTCAAACAAGAGGTGTGGGGATATGTTGGGGATATGTTGAGGCCAATTAGAGACTGTTGTAGGCCTGTCTGAAGAGATGTGTTTTTAGGCCACGTTTGAAACTATGGATGTTGTTGTTAAGTCTGAGGGATTGAGGGATAGCATTCCAGAGAACCGATGCAGCACGAGTGAAGTC
>NW_026608643.1:0-59052 GCF_029499605.1 Hyla sarda
CAGAAGGTGCGAGGCCCTTGCTAAATTCTGTGCACAGACTTTGAGATCTATGCTTTAGACTGTATCTAAACCTGCTCCAACATGGACTGACATTCTGGCCTACTTTCAGCCGATGCGACTTGTCTGTCGCTGAACAGTCGCTTTTTATGTATTCAGCACCTATGTATAATGTTGTAAAAATGCTCTAGAAGCTAAAGTCGCAGAAATGTCACACATATTTGGCCTGCAACTTTCTGTGCGACAAATTCAGACAGGAAAAATCAGTATAAATCCTTAGAAAATTATCCCCCAGTGTCTCCATCTGCTGGCGGTATTGAATAAGCATTGCTGCACTGATGGGGTATGCATTAGACGAAAAAAAAGAAGAAAAAGAAGAATAATACGCCCAGAAAAGAGGCGAAAAGGAGAAAAACGTAAAAAAACGTGAAAAAAAAGTAAGAGGAAGAGAAGGGAAAAAAAGGTGGAAATGGGTTTAAAAGTGATTTCGGCGGAGAAATATATATATATATATATATATATATATATATATGCGCACACACACACATAGATATAAACGTATTCTCCGTTGAGATATTGCAGCCGCTGCTGTGTCCAGGCCCAGGAGCCTTAGCACTGTGCTGTGATGTCACTCAATACCACTGACATCACTAGGTGTAAACAACATCTCTCCTTTGCTGTGTATGTGACTATGGAGCTGTTTGGTGATGTCGTCTATTACGGCCTTCATAGAAGCAACAGGAGATTGTTGCATCCATCTTGAACCCTCAGAACTACAGTGCTATGATGTCACTCACTTCCACAGGCCTTGCAGAGTGTAAACAACAACAACCCAGCTTTGTTGTGTATGTAACCATAGGGATTTGTGATGTCACCTAGAACCTTCACAGCAGCGACAGCTTTATGAGGAGCATCAGCACTGCTCTGCCTGAGCAGAACCATCACCGCCATAGGTTGTCAAATAACCCGGATTTAACCCACACAGGTAAGTCCAATGGGGTGCAGGCATGTCCTCTATGCTTACAGCTTCCCGTGGGTGTTGGTTTGATACCGTTTGGGGACAGCCAAGGAGGCATCTGCAGGCAACAAAGGTAGGTGTGTGCTTGTGTGTGTGTTTCCTATGCAGATCCTAAGCCCAGTGTCACATGCAAGTAGGAGGAGTAAGAAGGGTTCCTGGCAAATCCGGGTTATGGATTGCATTTAAAAAGGCCCCGTGGGAGTGCAATGGGCCCCTGTCTTGCTGCTTAGCAATAATGGTATGGGTTTAGGTTCTGCTGTGTGTACTGGTGGTTGACTGCCCCCCAGCCCAGAGTGTGCATGGAAAATTGTCTGGCAGCCTCCCTGACAGCAAGCAGTGATAGTGCCCATGAAGGGGACCTTGTTGGGCCCGCCCCTTTCACGGTTATCGCTTCTCGGCCTTTTGGCTCCGATCAAGTGTAAACTTGGTCTGGGTCAGGGGTGCGGGTGTTCTGCTGAGCAGGAATCCGGAGTGGTGATCTTACTGTGGAATCGACAGACAGAGAAGAACAATGGCTGGAAAGGAATACCTCCCTGCGATTGAGAAGACTGTACGTTTTGTGGTGGAAACTTCTGACCGGGGTAAGAATCGGATTGAGTACATTGGACATGAACTTGTGGAGAAATTGGGTGGTTTTGGCATGGATAGTTTGTTCTGTGTGCAAGAGAATAGGAAGCAAGGAATATATGATGTGTCCTTCATCTATGAAGCTGATTGCCAGAACTTCTATGAATGTTTGAAAAGAAATGCCAATAACCCTGTCTTGGAAAATGTAAAGTTTTTTCCTCTGTTTGAGATGGGAGTGAAGACTCTGTTTGTACATATGTACAATCCATTCTTAGACCCGGATATGATTAAGAACTTTCTAAGTATCTACTGTGAAAGTGTCCAAGGGGGAGTGAAGCAAACTAGTAGTTTGGGTGTGTTTAATGGCACATGGAAGTTCTTTGTAAAACTGAAGCTGGATCCTGGGAGCATTGGTGGAGTGAAACACCCACCGGCCAATTTTTCAATCGCCGGAAACCGGGGTTATGTCTATTATTATGGCCAGCCATTGTTTTGCCGTGATTGTTTGCTGTTTGGACATGTTAAAGAGGCTTGTCCAGGTAATAAGAAGTGCCGAAATTGTAAAATGCCAGGGCATGAAGCGGGAGCTTGTCCACAGCCCAGAACTTGTGATCTTTGTGGCCTTGTTGGACATGTGTATAGAAATTGTCCGGAGGTGGCTAAAAGGGAGAAGGAGAAAGAGGCCAGAAAAGATTTGGCATTTAAAAAAAGGGAAAAGGCAAAGGCAGACATGGCAGAAAAGAGTGTGATTGCTATTATTGAGAAAGCAACGGTGGTGGAAGAGAAGGTGCAGGAGGAGATTGAAGAGGAGATGGAGGAGGAGGTGAGAATTGAAGAGGTGCCTAGTCCTCAGGTGTCTGGCACTCAAAAAGTTGAATGGTCGAATTCAGAAGAGGAAAGTGCTAAAGAGAGAGATGAAGATCTTTTTCGTCCCCCACGGAAGGCGGCGAGAGGTGCCAGTGGTGAAAAGATGGAGCAGACGGTGGTGGAGACGAGTAATCGTTTTGCCGCAATATCTGAGGGTGAAATGGATAAATGCATTGGAGAAGAAACTTCTCCCTCGACACTGAGCCGTAAAGTTCATTAACTCTCTTCTAGGTTTTTTCTTCCTATGGGTTGTTATTTGATTTGATATGTCTTTTTCGGTTAGTTTGTCAAATGTTAGAGTCTTTAAAAATAAGAATAGAAGAGCGGCCATTCTGGAGGAATTGGCAGGAACTAATAATGACATAATTTGTCTACAGGAATGTGGATTGGATTTTCCTCCAAAAAAGGAGGAGTGGAGATATGGACCAGCAGTGTGGTCTTGCTCTAATGTAAATAGAAATGATGGAGTTGGGGTTTTGTTTAGGAATAATAAGTTTAAAGTTTGTAGTCAAATGGTGTTAAGGGAAGGAAGGTGTGTGTTGGTGGAGGTTGGGTTACATGGGTTTAAGTTTAAGTTAATTAATGTTTATGCACCTGTGAATAAGGAGGAGAGGGTGGGTTTGTTTGAAATAATTAAGGGGTTTTTGTCTGGGAAGGAACCAGTGTTGTTAGTAGGTGATTTCAACTGTGAGATTGGGAGGGATGCGGATGTTTCTGGAAATATGCTTAAGAGTATGGTGAGTGATTTCAAGTTAAGAGATGTGGTTGAAGTGTGTGGTGTGAATCCTGTGTTAGCAACATATCATGCTGAGAGTGGAAGGAGTGAGTCAAGATTAGATATGTGTTTTGTGTCCAAAATGATAGGATGTATGTGGTATAAGCAAGAGAGAGTGATTTATTCTGATCATGAGCGTGTGAGTTGTGGTTTGGTGTTGGATGAGATTTGCATAAGTGGGAGGGGTTACTGGAAGCTTAATGTGAAACTGTTGGATGAAAAGGAGGTATATGATAGGTATATTAAGAAGTATAAGTTATGGTGTGAGAAGAAAAAAGAATTTTTGGATTTATTGTGTTGGTGGGAGTGGGTTAAAGAAAGAACTAAGGTTTTTTTCAAGAGGGAAGGTTATAAAAGGAAAGCTAGGGAAAGAAAGAAGTATGAATGGCTGAATAAAAGGTTGGGGTTTCTCATTAAGTTGAAAAAGAAGGGATGGAGAGTGGATGGTAAGATTGATGCTGTGAAAAGAGATATAAAGGATTGGTTGAATGAAAGAGGAAAAGAGTTAATGTACCGAGCAAAAGTGGACAAATTGGAGAAGGATGAAAAGTGTTCAAGATATTTTTTTAAGAAAGTGATTGGGAGAAAGGATGATTTAGTGAGTGTGTATGATAAGGATGGTGGTTTGGTGAGAGGCAAAGCTGTACTGAATGTGGTGAAAGAGTTTTATGAGGACTTATATGCAGTCAAACAGTGTGATAGGGGTTTGGCTGAGGAAGTGCTGGAAGTGATTGATAAGAAGGTAGATTGTAATGAGTATGAGAGTTTAATGAGAGAGATTGGAATGGAAGAAATTAAAAGGACGGTTGATAGTATGGCTAAAAATAAGACTCCTGGAGAGGATGGGTTGCCGGCTGAGTTTTATGTGAAATTGTGGGATGTACTGAAGGATGATATGGAGAGTATCTTTAAGTATATGTGGGCTAATGGAAGATTGGTGGAAAGTATGAAGAGTGGGATAGTGGTTTTGATTTATAAGAAAGGGGATGTGAATGATGTAAGGAATTGGAGGCCGATAACTTTGTTGAATGTGGATTATAAAATATTTGCAAAGCTGATTACAAATAGAATGAGGGACGTGATAGAGCAAGTGATTGGGGAGGAGCAAGTGTGTGGTGTGCCAGGAAGAAGAATTAGTGAGAATTTGTGTTTGTTGAGAGATATATTGTGGGATGGTATGTGTAGAAAGCAGGTGGTTCGTGTGTTGTCAATTGATTTTGAAAAAGCTTTTGACCGTTTGTCGCATGGGTTTTTGTTTAAGGTGCTAGTTAAAATGGGGTTTCCAGGTGATTTTGTGAATATTGTGAGAATGTTGTATAAGGAAGTGTATAGTAAGATTCTGATTAATGGATGGATGACTGAGGAGATTAAAGTATGTTCAGGGGTGAGACAGGGATGTCCCTTGTCACCTATTGCTTTTATTTGTGCTATGGAACCATTATTAGAATTATTGCGTAAGGATAAATGTGTGAGAGGTGTGAGAGTTCCGGGGGGTCGTGGTAAAGAGGTTAAAGTGTTGGCTTATATGGATGATGTATGTGTGGTAAGTGAATCTGTTGCGGCTGTAAGAAGATCCAAGTTATTGGTAAGTCTGTTTTGTGGTGCGTCTGGTTTTAAGGTCAATTGGGGAAAGAGTGAATATAAATGTTTTGGTGGTGTGACTCAGAGTGAGGATGTTGGTATGGAAGGGGTGGAAGGGCCTATTCAAGTGTTGGGGGTTAAGATGGATGAACGGTTGGATGGTAGAAATAGTTGGGAGGATGTGGGGAAGAGAGTGCAAAAGAAATTGAATTTTTGGAGGTTGAGAGAGTTGTCAATGGTTGGTAAGGTTATGATAGTGAAGAGTGTGATTTTGCCAATACTGTTATATGTTGCTGTTGTGTTTCCGCCAAGTTATATGGTTTTGCGAAAGGTGAAAAGAATGTTATTTGTGTTTTTGTGGGGTACAAAGATGGAAAGAGTTAAGAGAGAGATTGTAATGAAAGATGGTAAAAATGGAGGAATGGACTTTCCGAATGTTGATGTGTATCTGGGTGTGAATATTGTTTTTGCTTTGAAAAGAATGATGGGAGGTGAAAAGAGTTGTGCATGTATGGTGAGATATTTGGGTGGCAGTGTGTTATGTAAATTGGGTTGGTTGGAAAGAGATTTGAGAGTGCCTTATGCTTTTGTGTGTCCTAGTTGGTATGTATATGTGGTGAAATTTTTGGAGAATTATAGGTTGATTGGTGTGGGTCCAGAAGTGTTTGTGAGTAAAAAGAGTATGATTGGGTACATTAAAAAAGAGGAAGTTGAATGTTCAATTAATATGGTGAGAGCTGTAGATGTGGGGAGAGTGTGGAAGAGTATAATGACTGTTGGAGTAACAAATAGACAACGTGAGATAGTATGGCAGAGTTTGCATGGTGCGTTACCGGTAAGAGAATTTCAAAGAAATAGAGGGATTGGAAGGTATGAGAGGTGTCCAAGAGATGGGTGTGATGGGATTGAGAGTGTGATGCATGTATTTTGGAATTGTGAAATGGCGCAAGGTGTGTGGAAAGGGGTGAGTTTGCTGTTTAAAGAATTGACTGGTATAAGGTATATGTCGTATGATGTGGTTATGTTTGGACTTAGTATGGTAGGGAGAGATAAGGAAAGGGTTTTTTTTGTGTTGCTTGCCATTATTAAAGAAGTACTTTGGGATGTTAGGAATTTATGTGTATTCAAAAGAAATAACGTGTCGGTGGAGGGTTGTATTAAGATGATTCTAGATAGGTTATATGTTGTTTATTTGTGTGATAGGAAGAATTTGGGGGATAAGGATGCTGAGGGGATATGGAAGTTTTTGAAATGGAGATATCTTGTAAGTTTGTAATTGGTGATGGTATTTATGTTTGTTTGAAATTGAAAATAAAAAGAAAGACCTAATGATGAGTTGGACTTTACTTCAGAAAGTCTAAGTGACGAAGTATGGAGTTGGATTTTGATGTTTTAATGTCCAAACCTGAAGGTTTAAAAAAAAAAAAAAAAAAATCTGTTCTTATCAGTTTAATATCTGATACGTCCCCTATCTGGGGACCATATATTAAATGGATTTTTGAGAACGGGGGCCGATTTCGAAGCTTGCTTCCGTCGCCCTATGCATTGACCCGATATGGCAGTATCTTCGGGTACAGTGCACCACCCCCTTACAGGGTTAAAAAGAAAGATTCCTACTTTCATTGCTACCTGCTTGCTGGCTAGCCAGCTAGCCAGCCCTGTGGGCCTTGCTGCTGCTGCAGCCAAAAAACAAAAGGTGGTGCTGCTTCTGCTGCTTCTGCTTCTGCTTGTGTCTGGCCCCTGTTGGAGCGTCCAGGCACAGGACTTCTGCTGCTGCTGACTAAATGGCCTCCTTAATTGGATCATTTGAGTAGCCAGCACACCTGTGCAGGTAGGGCATGACATGATAGGCAGCTGCCTTGATAGCGGGTGGGTGCTGAATGTTCCTAATTGACAAAATAAGATTAATGCTTATGAAGAAATATAAAATCTCATCCCTTCCCCAATATCGCGCCACACCCCTACCCCTTAATTCCCTGGTTGAACTTGATGGACATATGTCTTTTTTCGACCGTACTAACTATGTAACTATGTAACATAACATGGGGGGGGGGGGGGGTCTCCTGGCTGTTCACACAGGTGTGTCATTGCTGTACATTGACCATGCATTGCTTCTGTGGTATTGCAAAGGCAAAGACAAATGCTTCCAGCCATCCATTGCACTAATGGATTGGTCATCAGCTGGCTGTCTATGTCCCGCATCAATATAGACCAAAGTACAGAGGGTTAGGCTATGCTATTGTGCACCTACCTGATGCATCAGAAGGTGCGAGGCCCTTGCTAAATTCTGTGCACAGACTTTGAGATCTATGCTTTAGACTGTATCTAAACCTGCTCCAACATGGACTGACATTCTGGCCTACTTTCAGCCGATGCGACTTGTCTGTCGCTGAACAGTCGCTTTTTATGTATTCAGCACCTATGTATAATGTTGTAAAAATGCTCTAGAAGCTAAAGTCGCAGAAATGTCACACATATTTGGCCTGCAACTTTCTGTGCGACAAATTCAGACAGGAAAAATCAGTATAAATCCTTAGAAAATTATCCCCCAGTGTCTCCATCTGCTGGCGGTATTGAATAAGCATTGCTGCACTGATGGGGTATGCATTAGACGAAAAAAAAGAAGAAAAAGAAGAATAATACGCCCAGAAAAGAGGCGAAAAGGAGAAAAACGTAAAAAAACGTGAAAAAAAAGTAAGAGGAAGAGAAGGGAAAAAAAGGTGGAAATGGGTTTAAAAGTGATTTCGGCGGAGAAATATATATATATATATATATATATATATATATATGCGCACACACACACATAGATATAAACGTATTCTCCGTTGAGATATTGCAGCCGCTGCTGTGTCCAGGCCCAGGAGCCTTAGCACTGTGCTGTGATGTCACTCAATACCACTGACATCACTAGGTGTAAACAACATCTCTCCTTTGCTGTGTATGTGACTATGGAGCTGTTTGGTGATGTCGTCTATTACGGCCTTCATAGAAGCAACAGGAGATTGTTGCATCCATCTTGAACCCTCAGAACTACAGTGCTATGATGTCACTCACTTCCACAGGCCTTGCAGAGTGTAAACAACAACAACCCAGCTTTGTTGTGTATGTAACCATAGGGATTTGTGATGTCACCTAGAACCTTCACAGCAGCGACAGCTTTATGAGGAGCATCAGCACTGCTCTGCCTGAGCAGAACCATCACCGCCATTGGTTGTCAAATAACCCGGATTTAACCCACACAGGTAAGTCCAATGGGGTGCAGGCATGTCCTCTATGCTTACAGCTTCCCGTGGGTGTTGGTTTGATACCGTTTGGGGACAGCCAAGGAGGCATCTGCAGGCAACAAAGGTAGGTGTGTGCTTGTGTGTGTGTTTCCTATGCAGATCCTAAGCCCAGTGTCACATGCAAGTAGGAGGAGTAAGAAGGGTTCCTGGCAAATCCGGGTTATGGATTGCATTTAAAAAGGCCCCGTGGGAGTGCAATGGGCCCCTGTCTTGCTGCTTAGCAATAATGGTATGGGTTTAGGTTCTGCTGTGTGTACTGGTGGTTGACTGCCCCCCAGCCCAGAGTGTGCATGGAAAATTGTCTGGCAGCCTCCCTGACAGCAAGCAGTGATAGTGCCCATGAAGGGGACCTTGTTGGGCCCGCCCCTTTCACGGTTATCGCTTCTCGGCCTTTTGGCTAAGATCAAGTGTCTTGCCCTAAGGTATTCGGGTACCCCTCTCCTCGGCCTTGTGGGATCGCCCAGGTTTATTGCCTGGGCTTCACCCACCTGCTGCTATTGGGGAGAGGGCTTAGTCCCAGGATAACGGGAAGGTGATCATCGGAGGACGGGTCTGCCGGAGAGGATGGCTAATGCGCCGAACGCTCCTAATACAGTACGGCTGTTTATCGAGGAGGAAAAGAGGAGTGCCTACGGGATTTTGCATGTCCAGCAGAAGGTCGTGGAGGGAGTGCTGAGGATGCCGCATGCTTCCATCTTCTGTGTCCAGGTCTTTCCCAGCCAAGGATTCTTTGACGTGACCTTCTACAACCTGGATGATCTCCGTACCTGTCTCTACCGGAGTAAGGAGAATGCTTCTCACCCTGACCTACAAGGGATCCGATTCATTTCCTGCGAGGCTCGGCCTAAGAAAATTCCAGTGGTAGTGCATATGTACAACCCTTTTGTGCGGGATGAGGAGATCCAGACCTTTCTAAGAAGGTATTGTGTGTCTGTTTCTGGTGCGGAGAGGAAAAATAACATCCTGGGGACTTTCACAGGCATGAGACGTTTTTGGGTGGAGTTTAGGCCTGCCCCCGAGGGTGGTGCTGAAGGTTTTTGTCACCCCCCGCAGAACTTTGCGATAGGGAACAACAGGGGGTTTCTGCACTACCCGGGGATGCCAAGTTTTTGCCGGGACTGTTTTTGCTTTGGTCATACCAGAGAGAACTGTACAACCGGGCAAGTTTGCAGGAACTGCCACAAGCCTGATCACCGCACTGCAGACTGTCCCGAGAAACGCAAGTGTCATTTCTGTGGTTCTTCGGATCACCTGGCTAGGAGTTGCCCCACTTACCAGTCCGGGGCACCCCGATCATATGCAATGGCTCTTCGAGGTGGGACAGTTCCTGAGGACTCCAATGCTGCCAGGGCAGGCGATGCAGAGGTTAGCGTGCTGACCAGTGAAGCAGAGTCTGCCCCTGTTTTTCCTTCCATTTCTAGGTCTGTTCCGGATGCTTTGGTGGCAGAGGGGGAGAAGGCGGAGTCTGTTTCGGAGGCATCTGTTTCGGAGGCCTCTGATCCCCCAGAGGAGATGACTGTGGACAAAGAATCCTTGAAGAGAAAGATGCCGGTGGAAGAATCGGAGGATGACTGTCCGACTCCTCAGAGTCAAAGGATTGAGGACTTTCCTAGCCCGGGAAGGGAGGAGGCAGGTGGAGGGTCGTCATGTCAGATTGATTCTGACTCCTCTTTATCCTCCCTGGGCACAGGTTATTTGGAGGAATGTCAGGTCAAAAAATTGACAAAGACTCTTAAGTTTAAGGAAGGGGAGGCAAAAAATAAGGGTAGAGGTCGGGGAAAGGCTAGGCCTCCTTTTGATAATGCTTGATTTTGTATTTCCTTTTTTTCCTTCAAATGTTTGAATGAGTTTAACAATTGGTTCTCTAAATGTCCGCAGTATTAGATCTTTAGAAAGGAGATCCGCCATTTTTGATTTACTTTCTGGATATTCTTTTGATGTTTTAGGTCTCCAGGAGTGCTGCTTGGATGGGGAGCCAAATATCTCCTGGCCTTATGGGCAATCGGTATGGTCTGGTTCAATGGAACGTAATTCGGGGGTGGGGATTTTGTTCAAAAGTAATGAGTTTGTTGTTAAAAAAGTTGTCCATATTGTTCCGGGTAGGGTATTATTAGTGCATTTTATTTTCAGGGGTTTCACATATAAAGTAATTAATGTTTATGCTCCAACTGGGAGGAAGGAAAGAGGGGAGGTGTTTGAGAAATTATATTTCTTTTTGAGTGGGAGGGATGATGTGTTCCTTATAGGGGATTTCAATTGTATAATAACAGAGGGGGATAGGAGTAGTACTACAGTGGGTGGTGGGTCTGGTTTAGACAGTACTAGTAAGCAGCTTAAAGAGATTGTAAATTTATTTGGGTTAAAGGATTCCTTTGTTGCCCATAATGATGGTACTATCGGTTATACATATTTTTCTAACAATACAAGTTCGCGTATTGATTTCATTTTTGTCTCAAAACTAATGTCTGTTTCTAATTTCAGACGGAGGAGGTTACCGTTCACGGATCATGCCTGGATTGAGTGTGTGGTAAAAGGTGGTGGTCTAAGTGAGTATGGAAAGGGTGTTTGGAAGTTGAATGTGTCTTTATTGGATAATGAATGTGTATTACAAGAATATAGGGAGCGTTTTGATGGATGGGTGTTGAGGAAGGATGCATTTTATAGTGTGGTTGAGTGGTGGGAGTGGGTGAAGTTAGAGACTAAAAGGTTTTTTATTAAAAAAGGGTGTGAGAAAGGGAGGAAAGATAGAGAAGAGTATGAGAGATGGCAAAGAAGGTTAGAGTATTTGTATGAATTGAGGCGTTTGGGGATGAGTGTTGAGAAGGAGATTGAGGAAGCTCGTGGAAGTGTGAATGAGTGTCTGGAGAGGAATGGAAGGAAGATTATTGCACAGGCTAGGGTTGAAGTGAAAGAGAAGGATGAGAAATGTAGCAAATTTTTCTTTAAAAAGGCATTCAGTAAAAAAACTGAGATGATGAGTGTTTTTAAGAATGATGGGGTAGAGGTCTTTGGTAAGGATGAGGTGTTAGAGGAAGTGTGGAAGTTTTATTCTGATTTATTCACGGAGAAGGAGCGGGACGTGACTCTAGAGGAGGAATGTTTGGGATATGTGGATAAGCGTTTGGATGAAATTGATGGGTTCTTTATGGAAGAGGATGTGAGGAAGAGTGAGGTGGAGGATGCTGTGAATGGGATGAAGAAAGGAAAGGTGGCAGGGAGTGATGGATTGCCTGTGGAATTTTATCTTGTGTTTTGGGATATGTTAGGGGATTATGTATGGGAGGTGTGTAAGGAAGTACTTAGGAGAGGGAAGTTATCTAAAAGTATGAGTGAGAGTGTGACTGTGTTATTGTTTAAAAAAGGGGATAAGAGGGATCTTAAAAATTGGAGGCCTATAGCGCTCTTGAATTGTGATTACAAAATTATTGCTAAAGTTATTGCGAATAGGTTAAAGGATGTGATTGATTGTATGGTAGGTGAGGAGCAAATGTGTGCAGTGCCTGACCGTAGGATTTCTGAATGTCTGTTAGGTCTGAGGGATGTATTGTGGGACTGTAAAACTAGGAAGCAAGGTGTGGCTGTTGTTACGGTGGATTTTGAAAAAGCGTATGATAGGGTGGTGCATGATTTATTGTTTAGGGTTTTGAGGAGGATGAATGTGCCGGACAGAATGGTGAAGTGGATTGAATGTTTGTATAGGGACATTTATAGTAAGATTCAGGTCAATGGTTTTCTGAGTAGGGAGGTGAGTATAAAATCTGGAGTGCGGCAGGGGTGTCCCCTGTCGCCAATTCTTTTTATTTGTATGATTGAGCCTTTGTTGGGGATGATTAGGAGAGATAAGGTGATGCGGGGTATAGAAATACCTGGTAGTCATGGGAAGGATATGCGAGTGATTGGTTACATGGATGATGTTACTGTTGTATGTAAGTCAATGGCAGGGGTAAGGCGTGCTAAGTTATTGATTGAGTGTTTCTGTTTAATGAGTGGGTTTAAGCTTAATGTTGGGAAGAGTGGTTGTAAATTTTTTGAGGGGTGGGGAGAGAGTGGGTTGTGCGAGTGGCCTGTGAGAGAGGGTGGTGTGGAAGTGCTTGGGGTGGTGTTTGATAATGATTTGTATGGGAAAGAAAGTTGGGAGAGGGTTTTGGGGAGGGTGGGGAATAAAATAAACTTCTGGTCTTTAAGGACTTTATCGATTGAGGGAAGGATTCTGGTTATTAAAGCTGTTATAATTCCTATTTTGCTTTATGTTAATTATGTGTTTCCTCCACCGGATAGGTGTCTGGCAAGAATTATCAGGCAGATCTTTGTTTTCTTATGGAATTCAAGGATGGAGAAATTGAGTCGTGGGAAGGTGGTGAAAAGCAGAATGCATGGTGGGAAAGGAATGATGAATGTGGAAGTGTTCCTGGCTGTGAAGTATGTCAGTTTTTGTCTCGCTGTAAGTAAGAAGGAATGTGTGTTTGGGTGCATGGTAAGGTATTTGGCTGGTAATGTGTTGTTGAAATATAAGCTAATGGAAAGGGACTTAAGGGTACCTGTAAGTTTTGAGGTTCCTTGGTTCTATCAGAGAATAGGGCGGTGTGTCAGGAAAAATAATCTGGAATGTGTGACTGAATGGAATGATAGTAAGAAGGTGATGAAAGTGTTGGAGCAGAGAGAAACAGTGGAATGTGTGGGAGGTCTGTCTGAGAAGGATTGTAAGGTAGTGTGGAAAAATGTCAGTCACAAGGAACTGACAAATAAACAAAAGGACTTGTCTTGGATGTTAGCTCATGGGTGTCTGCCAACAAGGGAATTTCAGAGGAGAAGGAGATTGGTAGACAGTGAAGTGTGTCCCAGGGATGGTTGCGGTGGATGTGAGAATTATGTACATGTGTTTTGGGAGTGTGGTTATGCGAAGTCTGTGTGGAGAAGAATGTCTGGTCTAATTAAAAATGTTACTGGAATTGAAATCTTATCCTTTAATATGATGATGTTTGGTTTGTGTGCAGTGGAGAGAGAGAAGGCAAGAGTGTTATGGTTCATAGTAAATTGTGTAAAAGAGGTTCTGTGGGATGTAAGGAATATTAGGATTTTCAATCAAACTGAAGTAAGTGTGAAGGAGTGTCTGGGCATGATCCGTGGTAAAATTTACCTTTACGTATTATGTGATAGGAAAAACTATGGTTCTGATGATGCAGAGGGGATCTGGAAACACAAAAAATGGAAGCACTGGTTATGAGTGTATTCTTATTTGTCTTTCTTTTTCTTTTCTTACAGATTATATCCTGATATGAAGGGACAGTTGGAGGGACAGAATCCGCTGCAATTTATTTTTTCTGAGGGAAAGTCATGAAGGGAAAGCTTTTTGTTATATGTACATGTAAAGACATGCTTCCTGTATATATTGTATATGTCAAATATGTGTTATTCATGTGTTTTCAGATGAATATGTAATTTTTTGAATGATTTACTTGGTTATGTATTGTATATTTCCTTTTCAATAAAAAAAAAATAAAAAAAAAAAAAAAAAAAAAATCTGTTCTTATCAGTTTAATATCTGATACGTCCCCTATCTGGGGACCATATATTAAATGGATTTTTGAGAACGGGGGCCGATTTCGAAGCTTGCTTCCGTCGCCCTATGCATTGACCCGATATGGCAGTATCTTCGGGTACAGTGCACCACCCCCTTACAGGGTTAAAAAGAAAGATTCCTACTTTCATTGCTACCTGCTTGCTGGCTAGCCAGCTAGCCAGCCCTGTGGGCCTTGCTGCTGCTGCAGCCAAAAAACAAAAGGTGGTGCTGCTGCTGCTTCTGCTGCTTCTGCTTCTGCTTGTGTCTGGCCCCTGTTGGAGCGTCCAGGCACAGGACTTCTGCTGCTGCTGACTAAATGGCCTCCTTAATTGGATCATTTGAGTAGCCAGCACACCTGTGCAGGTAGGGCATGACATGATAGGCAGCTGCCTTGATAGCGGGTGGGTGCTGAATGTTCCTAATTGACAAAATAAGATTAATGCTTATGAAGAAATATAAAATCTCATCCCTTCCCCAATATCGCGCCACACCCCTACCCCTTAATTCCCTGGTTGAACGTGATGGACATATGTCTTTTTTCGACCGTACTAACTATGTAACTATGTAACATAACATGGGGGGGGGTCTCCTGGCTGTTCACACAGGTGTGTCATTGCTGTACATTGACCATGCATTGCTTCTGTGGTATTGCAAAGGCAAAGACAAATGCTTCCAGCCATCCATTGCACTAATGGATTGGTCATCAGCTGGCTGTCTATGTCCCGCATCAATATAGACCAAAGTACAGAGGGTTAGGCTATGCTATTGTGCACCTACCTGATGCATCAGAAGGTGCGAGGCCCTTGCTAAATTCTGTGCACAGACTTTGAGATCTATACTTTAGACTGTATCTAAACCTGCTCCAACATGGACTGACATTCTGGCCTACTTTCAGCCGATGCGACTTGTCTGTCGCTGAACAGTCGCTTTTTATGTATTCAGCACCTATGTATAATGTTGTAAAAATGCTCTAGAAGCTAAAGTCGCAGAAATGTCACACATATTTGGCCTGCAACTTTCTGTGCGACAAATTCAGACAGGAAAAATCAGTATAAATCCTTAGAAAATTATCCCCCAGTGTCTCCATCTGCTGGCGGTATTGAATAAGCATTGCTGCACTGATGGGGTATGCATTAGACGAAAAAAAAGAAGAAAAAGAAGAATAATACGCCCAGAAAAGAGGCGAAAAGGAGAAAAACGTAAAAAAACGTGAAAAAAAAGTAAGAGGAAGAGAAGGGAAAAAAAGGTGGAAATGGGTTTAAAAGTGATTTCGGCGGAGAAATATATATATATATATATATATATATATATATATATATATATATATGCGCACACACACACATAGATATAAACGTATTCTCCGTTGAGATATTTCAGCCGCTGCTGTGTCCAGGCCCAGGAGCCTTAGCACTGTGCTGTGATGTCACTCAATACCACTGACATCACTAGGTGTAAACAACATCTCTCCTTTGCTGTGTATGTGACTATGGAGCTGTTTGGTGATGTCGTCTATTACGGCCTTCATAGAAGCAACAGGAGATTGTTGCATCCATCTTGAACCCTCAGAACTACAGTGCTATGATGTCACTCACTTCCACAGGCCTTGCAGAGTGTAAACAACAACAACCCAGCTTTGTTGTGTATGTAACCATAGGGATTTGTGATGTCACCTAGAACCTTCACAGCAGCGACAGCTTTATGAGGAGCATCAGCACTGCTCTGCCTGAGCAGAACCATCACCGCCATAGGTTGTCAAATAACCCGGATTTAACCCACACAGGTAAGTCCAATGGGGTGCAGGCATGTCCTCTATGCTTACAGCTTCCCGTGGGTGTTGGTTTGATACCGTTTGGGGACAGCCAAGGAGGCATCTGCAGGCAACAAAGGTAGGTGTGTGCTTGTGTGTGTGTTTCCTATGCAGATCCTAAGCCCAGTGTCACATGCAAGTAGGAGGAGTAAGAAGGGTTCCTGGCAAATCCGGGTTATGGATTGCATTTAAAAAGGCCCCGTGGGAGTGCAATGGGCCCCTGTCTTGCTGCTTAGCAATAATGGTATGGGTTTAGGTTCTGCTGTGTGTACTGGTGGTTGACTGCCCCCCAGCCCAGAGTGTGCATGGAAAATTGTCTGGCAGCCTCCCTGACAGCAAGCAGTGATAGTGCCCATGAAGGGGACCTTGTTGGGCCCGCCCCTTTCACGGTTATCGCTTCTCGGCCTTTTGGCTAAGATCAAGTGTAGTATCTGTTCTTATCAGTTTTCATGCTGGTGGGGATGGGTGCTGCATGGAGGATGCAGGTGTACCAGGGCTTTCCGGGGCTGGTTCTGAGGAATCAGCTCGACGGCTGCCCCGATGTGACCTGTTCCCTCCGGGTCTCGCCATGAGGCTGAGAGGGTCTAGAGCCGAGGTACTTTTGTGCCTCGGGGAGTGGTGACCCCGAGGTGCCGAAACTCACTGGGAGAATAGGCTCACTGAGTTGAAGCACGGGCACCATAATCTCTTCACCTTGTGGCACTCACCTCTTGGTTCCCGGCCTTCTGGCTAGGATCAGAGAAATTTTTATAGATCCGGCCGGATGTCCGGGCAGTATATCTGCACACATTCACTTATTTATTTATTTTTTGTCTCACTGTGTCACTTTTTGCGTGTTGTGTGTTCACAGGATTTGTCAGGATGCGGTAGCCCTTCTGGGTGTCCCTCCTGGCGGTCTAGGGGAGGTGTGTGTGGCCATTAGGTTCCGCACCTCCCTGCAAACACCCCGGGTACTCCTGCTTTGGCAGGGTACCTACCGTAATCGGCTCTGCGGGCAGATACCTTGGCTAACGCCAAGGGGGATGCCGGGAGCATTTGTGGTCCCCTAGTAGCTTCGGCGAAAAGGGACATCGAACCTGGAACCTCGCAGGTACCTTTTGGTCCGGAGGCGAAGGGTAAGGTTTGTTGGGGGGCCTCTCTCCTATCGGAGAAGGGCTTGCGATAGACCGCATCCTTTGTGCACGTTTTTTTTAGTGTAACACGTTTGCACTTTTTCTTGCACTTTGGGTGAATCGAAAGCACGTTCCTCGGCTTTAGATATAAAAAAAAAAAAAAAAAAAAAAAATCTGTTCTTATCAGTTTAATATCTGATACGTCCCCTATCTGGGGACCATATATTAAATGGATTTTTGAGAACGGGGGCCGATTTCGAAGCTTGCTTCCGTCGCCCTATGCATTGACCCGATATGGCAGTATCTTCGGGTACAGTGCACCACCCCCTTACAGGGTTAAAAAGAAAGATTCCTACTTTCATTGCTACCTGCTTGCTGGCTAGCCAGCTAGCCAGCCCTGGGGGCCTTGCTGCTGCAGCCAAAAAACAAAAGGTGGTGCTGCTGCTGCTGCTTCTGCTGCTTCTGCTTGTGTCTGGCCGCTGTTGGAGCGTCCAGGCACAGGACTTCTGCTGCTGCTGACTAAATGGCCTCCTTAATTGGATCATTTGAGTAGCCAGCACACCTGTGCAGGTAGGGCATGACATGATAGGCAGCTGCCTTGATAGCGGGTGGGTGCTGAATGTTCCTAATTGACAAAATAAGATTAATGCTTATGAAGAAATATAAAATCTCATCCCTTCCCCAATATCGCGCCACACCCCTACCCCTTAATTCCCTGGTTGAACTTGATGGACATATGTCTTTTTTCGACCGTACTAACTATGTAACTATGTAACATAACATGGGGGGGGGGGGGGGGTCTCCTGGCTGTTCACACAGGTGTGTCATTGCTGTACATTGACCATGCATTGCTTCTGTGGTATTGCAAAGGCAAAGACAAATGCTTCCAGCCATCCATTGCACTAATGGATTGGTCATCAGCTGGCTGTCTATGTCCCGCATCAATATAGACCAAAGTACAGAGGGTTAGGCTATGCTATTGTGCACCTACCTGATGCATCAGAAGGTGCGAGGCCCTTGCTAAATTCTGTGCACAGACTTTGAGATCTATACTTTAGACTGTATCTAAACCTGCTCCAACATGGACTGACATTCTGGCCTACTTTCAGCCGATGCGACTTGTCTGTCGCTGAACAGTCGCTTTTTATGTATTCAGCACCTATGTATAATGTTGTAAAAATGCTCTAGAAGCTAAAGTCGCAGAAATGTCACACATATTTGGCCTGCAACTTTCTGTGCGACAAATTCAGACAGGAAAAATCAGTATAAATCCTTAGAAAATTATCCCCCAGTGTCTCCATCTGCTGGCGGTATTGAATAAGCATTGCTGCACTGATGGGGTATGCATTAGACGAAAAAAAAGAAGAAAAAGAAGAATAATACGCCCAGAAAAGAGGCGAAAAGGAGAAAAACGTAAAAAAACGTGAAAAAAAAGTAAGAGGAAGAGAAGGGAAAAAAAGGTGGAAATGGGTTTAAAAGTGATTTCGGCGGAGAAATATATATATATATATATATATATATATATATATATATATATATATATACGCGCACACACACACATATATATAAACGTATTCTCCGTTGAGATATTGCAGCCGCTGCTGTGTCCAGGCCCAGGAGCCTTAGCACTGTGCTGTGATGTCACTCAATACCACTGACATCACTAGGTGTAAACAACATCTCTCCTTTGCTGTGTATGTGACTATGGAGCTGTTTGGTGATGTCGTCTATTATGGCCTTCATAGAAGCAACAGGAGATTGTTGCATCCATCTAGAACCCTCAGAACTACAGTGCTATGATGTCACTCACTTCCACAGGCCTTGCAGAGTGTAAACAACAACAACCCAGCTTTGTTGTGTATGTAACCATAGGGATTTGTGATGTCACCTAGAACCTTCACAGCAGCGACAGCTTTATGAGGAGCATCAGCACTGCTCTGCCTGAGCAGAACCATCACCGCCATAGGTTGTCAAATAACCCGGATTTAACCCACACAGGTAAGTCCAATGGGGTGCAGGCATGTCCTCTATGCTTACAGCTTCCCGTGGGTGTTGGTTTGATACCGTTTGGGGACAGCCAAGGAGGCATCTGCAGGCAACAAAGGTAGGTGTGTGCTTGTGTGTGTGTTTCCTATGCAGATCCTAAGCCCAGTGTCACATGCAAGTAGGAGGAGTAAGAAGGGTTCCTGGCAAATCCGGGTTATGGATTGCATTTAAAAAGGCCCCGTGGGAGTGCAATGGGCCCCTGTCTTGCTGCTTAGCAATAATGGTATGGGTTTAGGTTCTGCTGTGTGTACTGGTGGTTGACTGCCCCCCAGCCCAGAGTGTGCATGGAAAATTGTCTGGCAGCCTCCCTGACAGCAAGCAGTGATAGTGCCCATGAAGGGGACCTTGTTGGGCCCGCCCCTTTCACGGTTATCGCTTCTCGGCCTTTTGGCTAAGATCAAGTGTAGTATCTGTTCTTATCAGTTTAATATCTGATACGTCCCCTATCTGGGGACCATATATTAAATGGATTTTTGAGAACGGGGGCCGATTTCGAAGCTTGCTTCCGTCGCCCTATGCATTGACCCGATATGGCAGTATCTTCGGGTACAGTGCACCACCCCCTTACAGGGTTAAAAAGAAAGATTCCTACTTTCATTGCTACCTGCTTGCTGGCTAGCCAGCTAGCCAGCCCTGTGGGCCTTGCTGCTGCAGCCAAAAAACAAAAGGTGGTGCTGCTGCTGCTGCTTCTGCTGCTTCTGCTTGTGTCTGGCCGCTGTTGGAGCGTCCAGGCACAGGACTTCTGCTGCTGCTGACTAAATGGCCTCCTTAATTGGATCATTTGAGTAGCCAGCACACCTGTGCAGGTAGGGCATGACATGATAGGCAGCTGCCTTGATAGCGGGTGGGTGCTGAATGTTCCTAATTGACAAAATAAGATTAATGCTTATGAAGAAATATAAAATCTCATCCCTTCCCCAATATCGCGCCACACCCCTACCCCTTAATTCCCTGGTTGAACTTGATGGACATATGTCTTTTTTCGACCGTACTAACTATGTAACTATGTAACATAACATGGGGGGGGGGGGGGGGTCTCCTGGCTGTTCACACAGGTGTGTCATTGCTGTACATTGACCATGCATTGCTTCTGTGGTATTGCAAAGGCAAAGACAAATGCTTCCAGCCATCCATTGCACTAATGGATTGGTCATCAGCTGGCTGTCTATGTCCCGCATCAATATAGACCAAAGTACAGAGGGTTAGGCTATGCTATTGTGCACCTACCTGATGCATCAGAAGGTGCGAGGCCCTTGCTAAATTCTGTGCACAGACTTTGAGATCTATACTTTAGACTGTATCTAAACCTGCTCCAACATGGACTGACATTCTGGCCTACTTTCAGCCGATGCGACTTGTCTGTCGCTGAACAGTCGCTTTTTATGTATTCAGCACCTATGTATAATGTTGTAAAAATGCTCTAGAAGCTAAAGTCGCAGAAATGTCACACATATTTGGCCTGCAACTTTCTGTGCGACAAATTCAGACAGGAAAAATCAGTATAAATCCTTAGAAAATTATCCCCCAGTGTCTCCATCTGCTGGCGGTATTGAATAAGCATTGCTGCACTGATGGGGTATGCATTAGACGAAAAAAAAGAAGAAAAAGAAGAATAATACGCCCAGAAAAGAGGCGAAAAGGAGAAAAACGTAAAAAAACGTGAAAAAAAAGTAAGAGGAAGAGAAGGGAAAAAAAGGTGGAAATGGGTTTAAAAGTGATTTCGGCGGAGAAATATATATATATATATATATATATATATATATATATATATATATACGCGCACACACACACATATATATAAACGTATTCTCCGTTGAGATATTGCAGCCGCTGCTGTGTCCAGGCCCAGGAGCCTTAGCACTGTGCTGTGATGTCACTCAATACCACTGACATCACTAGGTGTAAACAACATCTCTCCTTTGCTGTGTATGTGACTATGGAGCTGTTTGGTGATGTCGTCTATTATGGCCTTCATAGAAGCAACAGGAGATTGTTGCATCCATCTAGAACCCTCAGAACTACAGTGCTATGATGTCACTCACTTCCACAGGCCTTGCAGAGTGTAAACAACAACAACCCAGCTTTGTTGTGTATGTAACCATAGGGATTTGTGATGTCACCTAGAACCTTCACAGCAGCGACAGCTTTATGAGGAGCATCAGCACTGCTCTGCCTGAGCAGAACCATCACCGCCATAGGTTGTCAAATAACCCGGATTTAACCCACACAGGTAAGTCCAATGGGGTGCAGGCATGTCCTCTATGCTTACAGCTTCCCGTGGGTGTTGGTTTGATACCGTTTGGGGACAGCCAAGGAGGCATCTGCAGGCAACAAAGGTAGGTGTGTGCTTGTGTGTGTGTTTCCTATGCAGATCCTAAGCCCAGTGTCACATGCAAGTAGGAGGAGTAAGAAGGGTTCCTGGCAAATCCGGGTTATGGATTGCATTTAAAAAGGCCCCGTGGGAGTGCAATGGGCCCCTGTCTTGCTGCTTAGCAATAATGGTATGGGTTTAGGTTCTGCTGTGTGTACTGGTGGTTGACTGCCCCCCAGCCCAGAGTGTGCATGGAAAATTGTCTGGCAGCCTCCCTGACAGCAAGCAGTGATAGTGCCCATGAAGGGGACCTTGTTGGGCCCGCCCCTTTCACGGTTATCGCTTCTCGGCCTTTTGGCTAAGATCAAGTGTAGTATCTGTTCTTATCAGTTTCATATCTGATACGTCCCCTATCTGGGGACCATATATTAAATGGATTTTTGAGAACGGGGGCCGATTTCGAAGCTTGCTTCCGTCGCCCTATGCATTGACCCGATATGGCAGTATCTTCGGGTACAGTGCACCACCCCCTTACAGGGTTAAAAAGAAAGATTCCTACTTTCATTGCTACCTGCTTGCTGGCTAGCCAGCTAGCCAGCCCTGTGGGCCTTGCTGCTGCAGCCAAAAAACAAAAGGTGGTGCTGCTGCTGCTGCTTCTGCTTCTGCTTGTGTCTGGCCGCTGTTGGAGCGTCCAGGCACAGGACTTCTGCTGCTGCTGACTAAATGGCCTCCTTAATTGGATTATTTGAGTAGCCAGCACACCTGTGCAGGTAGGGCATGACATGATAGGCAGCTGCCTTGATAGCGGGTGGGTGCTGAATGTTCCTAATTGACAAAATAAGATTAATGCTTATGAAGAAATATAAAATCTCATCCCTTCCCCAATATCGCGCCACACCCCTACCCCTTAATTCCCTGGTTGAACTTGATGGACATATGTCTTTTTTTGACCGTACTAACTATGTAACTATGTAACATAACATGGGGGGGGGGGGGGGTCTCCTGGCTGTTCACACAGGTGTGTCATTGCTGTACATTGACCATGCATTGCTTCTGTGGTATTGCAAAGGCAAAGACAAATGCTTCCAGCCATCCATTGCACTAATGGATTGGTCATCAGCTGGCTGTCTATGTCCCGCATCAATATAGACCAAAGTACAGAGGGTTAGGCTATGCTATTGTGCACCTACCTGATGCATCAGAAGGTGCGAGGCCCTTGCTAAATTCTGTGCACAGACTTTGAGATCTATACTTTAGACTGTATCTAAACCTGCTCCAACATGGACTGACATTCTGGCCTACTTTCAGCCGATGCGACTTGTCTGTCGCTGAACAGTCGCTTTTTATGTATTCAGCACCTATGTATAATGTTGTAAAAATGCTCTAGAAGCTAAAGTCGCAGAAATGTCACACATATTTGGCCTGCAACTTTCTGTGCGACAAATTCAGACAGGAAAAATCAGTATAAATCCTTAGAAAATTATCCCCCAGTGTCTCCATCTGCTGGCGGTATTGAATAAGCATTGCTGCACTGATGGGGTATGCATTAGACGAAAAAAAAGAAGAAAAAGAAGAATAATACGCCCAGAAAAGAGGCGAAAAGGAGAAAAACGTAAAAAAACGTGAAAAAAAAGTAAGAGGAAGAGAAGGGAAAAAAAGGTGGAAATGGGTTTAAAAGTGATTTCGGCGGAGAAATATATATATATATATATATATATATATATATATATATATACGCGCACACACACACATATATATAAACGTATTCTCCGTTGAGATATTGCAGCCGCTGCTGTGTCCAGGCCCAGGAGCCTTAGCACTGTGCTGTGATGTCACTCAATACCACTGACATCACTAGGTGTAAACAACATCTCTCCTTTGCTGTGTATGTGACTATGGAGCTGTTTGGTGATGTCGTCTATTATGGCCTTCATAGAAGCAACAGGAGATTGTTGCATCCATCTAGAACCCTCAGAACTACAGTGCTATGATGTCACTCACTTCCACAGGCCTTGCAGAGTGTAAACAACAACAACCCAGCTTTGTTGTGTATGTAACCATAGGGATTTGTGATGTCACCTAGAACCTTCACAGCAGCGACAGCTTTATGAGGAGCATCAGCACTGCTCTGCCTGAGCAGAACCATCACCGCCATAGGTTGTCAAATAACCCGGATTTAACCCACACAGGTAAGTCCAATGGGGTGCAGGCATGTCCTCTATGCTTACAGCTTCCCGTGGGTGTTGGTTTGATACCGTTTGGGGACAGCCAAGGAGGCATCTGCAGGCAACAAAGGTAGGTGTGTGCTTGTGTGTGTGTTTCCTATGCAGATCCTAAGCCCAGTGTCACATGCAAGTAGGAGGAGTAAGAAGGGTTCCTGGCAAATCCGGGTTATGGATTGCATTTAAAAAGGCCCCGTGGGAGTGCAATGGGCCCCTGTCTTGCTGCTTAGCAATAATGGTATGGGTTTAGGTTCTGCTGTGTGTACTGGTGGTTGACTGCCCCCCAGCCCAGAGTGTGCATGGAAAATTGTCTGGCAGCCTCCCTGACAGCAAGCAGTGATAGTGCCCATGAAGGGGACCTTGTTGGGCCCGCCCCTTTCACGGTTATCGCTTCTCGGCCTTTTGGCTAAGATCAAGTGTAGTATCTGTTCTTATCAGTTTAATATCTGATACGTCCCCTATCTGGGGACCATATATTAAATGGATTTTTGAGAACGGGGGCCGATTTCGAAGCTTGCTTCCGTCGCCCTATGCATTGACCCGATATGGCAGTATCTTCGGGTACAGTGCACCACCCCCTTACAGGGTTAAAAAGAAAGATTCCTACTTTCATTGCTACCTGCTTGCTGGCTAGCCAGCTAGCCAGCCCTGTGGGCCTTGCTGCTGCAGCCAAAAAACAAAAGGTGGTGCTGCTGCTGCTGCTGCTGCTTCTGCTGCTTCTGCTTGTGTCTGGCCGCTGTTGGAGCGTCCAGGCACAGGACTTCTGCTGCTGCTGACTAAATGGCCTCCTTAATTGGATCATTTGAGTAGCCAGCACACCTGTGCAGGTAGGGCATGACATGATAGGCAGCTGCCTTGATAGCGGGTGGGTGCTGAATGTTCCTAATTGACAAAATAAGATTAATGCTTATGAAGAAATATAAAATCTCATCCCTTCCCCAATATCGCGCCACACCCCTACCCCTTAATTCCCTGGTTGAACTTGATGGACATATGTCTTTTTTTGACCGTACTAACTATGTAACTATGTAACATAACATGGGGGGGGGGGGGGGGGTCTCCTGGCTGTTCACACAGGTGTGTCATTGCTGTACATTGACCATGCATTGCTTCTGTGGTATTGCAAAGGCAAAGACAAATGCTTCCAGCCATCCATTGCACTAATGGATTGGTCATCAGCTGGCTGTCTATGTCCCGCATCAATATAGACCAAAGTACAGAGGGTTAGGCTATGCTATTGTGCACCTACCTGATGCATCAGAAGGTGCGAGGCCCTTGCTAAATTCTGTGCACAGACTTTGAGATCTATACTTTAGACTGTATCTAAACCTGCTCCAACATGGACTGACATTCTGGCCTACTTTCAGCCGATGCGACTTGTCTGTCGCTGAACAGTCGCTTTTTATGTATTCAGCACCTATGTATAATGTTGTAAAAATGCTCTAGAAGCTAAAGTCGCAGAAATGTCACACATATTTGGCCTGCAACTTTCTGTGCGACAAATTCAGACAGGAAAAATCAGTATAAATCCTTAGAAAATTATCCCCCAGTGTCTCCATCTGCTGGCGGTATTGAATAAGCATTGCTGCACTGATGGGGTATGCATTAGACGAAAAAAAAGAAGAAAAAGAAGAATAATACGCCCAGAAAAGAGGCGAAAAGGAGAAAAACGTAAAAAAACGTGAAAAAAAAGTAAGAGGAAGAGAAGGGAAAAAAAGGTGGAAATGGGTTTAAAAGTGATTTCGGCGGAGAAATATATATATATATATATATATATATATATATATATATATATATACGCGCACACACACACATATATATAAACGTATTCTCCGTTGAGATATTGCAGCCGCTGCTGTGTCCAGGCCCAGGAGCCTTAGCACTGTGCTGTGATGTCACTCAATACCACTGACATCACTAGGTGTAAACAACATCTCTCCTTTGCTGTGTATGTGACTATGGAGCTGTTTGGTGATGTCGTCTATTATGGCCTTCATAGAAGCAACAGGAGATTGTTGCATCCATCTAGAACCCTCAGAACTACAGTGCTATGATGTCACTCACTTCCACAGGCCTTGCAGAGTGTAAACAACAACAACCCAGCTTTGTTGTGTATGTAACCATAGGGATTTGTGATGTCACCTAGAACCTTCACAGCAGCGACAGCTTTATGAGGAGCATCAGCACTGCTCTGCCTGAGCAGAACCATCACCGCCATAGGTTGTCAAATAACCCGGATTTAACCCACACAGGTAAGTCCAATGGGGTGCAGGCATGTCCTCTATGCTTACAGCTTCCCGTGGGTGTTGGTTTGATACCGTTTGGGGACAGCCAAGGAGGCATCTGCAGGCAACAAAGGTAGGTGTGTGCTTGTGTGTGTGTTTCCTATGCAGATCCTAAGCCCAGTGTCACATGCAAGTAGGAGGAGTAAGAAGGGTTCCTGGCAAATCCGGGTTATGGATTGCATTTAAAAAGGCCCCGTGGGAGTGCAATGGGCCCCTGTCTTGCTGCTTAGCAATAATGGTATGGGTTTAGGTTCTGCTGTGTGTACTGGTGGTTGACTGCCCCCCAGCCCAGAGTGTGCATGGAAAATTGTCTGGCAGCCTCCCTGACAGCAAGCAGTGATAGTGCCCATGAAGGGGACCTTGTTGGGCCCGCCCCTTTCACGGTTATCGCTTCTCGGCCTTTTGGCTAAGATCAAGTGTAGTATCTGTTCTTATCAGTTTCATATCTGATACGTCCCCTATCTGGGGACCATATATTAAATGGATTTTTGAGAACGGGGGCCGATTTCGAAGCTTGCTTCCGTCGCCCTATGCATTGACCCGATATGGCAGTATCTTCGGGTACAGTGCACCACCCCCTTACAGGGTTTAAAAGAAAGATTCCTACTTTCATTGCTACCTGCTTGCTGGCTAGCCAGCTAGCCAGCCCTGTGGGCCTTGCTGCTGCAGCCAAAAAACAAAAGGTGGTGCTGCTGCTGCTGCTGCTGCTTCTGCTGCTTCTGCTTGTGTCTGGCCGCTGTTGGAGCGTCCAGGCACAGGACTTCTGCTGCTGCTGACTAAATGGCCTCCTTAATTGGATCATTTGAGTAGCCAGCACACCTGTGCAGGTAGGGCATGACATGATAGGCAGCTGCCTTGATAGCGGGTGGGTGCTGAATGTTCCTAATTGACAAAATAAGATTAATGCTTATGAAGAAATATAAAATCTCATCCCTTCCCCAATATCGCGCCACACCCCTACCCCTTAATTCCCTGGTTGAACTTGATGGACATATGTCTTTTTTCGACCGTACTAACTATGTAACTATGTAACATAACATGGGGGGGGTCTCCTGGCTGTTCACACAGGTGTGTCATTGCTGTACATTGACCATGCATTGCTTCTGTGGTATTGCAAAGGCAAAGACAAATGCTTCCAGCCATCCATTGCACTAATGGATTGGTCATCAGCTGGCTGTCTATGTCCCGCATCAATATAGACCAAAGTACAGAGGGTTAGGCTATGCTATTGTGCACCTACCTGATGCATCAGAAGGTGCGAGGCCCTTGCTAAATTCTGTGCACAGACTTTGAGATCTATACTTTAGACTGTATCTAAACCTGCTCCAACATGGACTGACATTCTGGCCTACTTTCAGCCGATGCGACTTGTCTGTCGCTGAACAGTCGCTTTTTATGTATTCAGCACCTATGTATAATGTTGTAAAAATGCTCTAGAAGCTAAAGTCGCAGAAATGTCACACATATTTGGCCTGCAACTTTCTGTGCGACAAATTCAGACAGGAAAAATCAGTATAAATCCTTAGAAAATTATCCCCCAGTGTCTCCATCTGCTGGCGGTATTGAATAAGCATTGCTGCACTGATGGGGTATGCATTAGACGAAAAAAAAGAAGAAAAAGAAGAATAATACGCCCAGAAAAGAGGCGAAAAGGAGAAAAACGTAAAAAAACGTGAAAAAAAAGTAAGAGGAAGAGAAGGGAAAAAAAGGTGGAAATGGGTTTAAAAGTGATTTCGGCGGAGAAATATATATATATATATATATATATATATATATATATATACGCGCACACACACACATATATATAAACGTATTCTCCGTTGAGATATTGCAGCCGCTGCTGTGTCCAGGCCCAGGAGCCTTAGCACTGTGCTGTGATGTCACTCAATACCACTGACATCACTAGGTGTAAACAACATCTCTCCTTTGCTGTGTATGTGACTATGGAGCTGTTTGGTGATGTCGTCTATTATGGCCTTCATAGAAGCAACAGGAGATTGTTGCATCCATCTAGAACCCTCAGAACTACAGTGCTATGATGTCACTCACTTCCACAGGCCTTGCAGAGTGTAAACAACAACAACCCAGCTTTGTTGTGTATGTAACCATAGGGATTTGTGATGTCACCTAGAACCTTCACAGCAGCGACAGCTTTATGAGGAGCATCAGCACTGCTCTGCCTGAGCAGAACCATCACCGCCATAGGTTGTCAAATAACCCGGATTTAACCCACACAGGTAAGTCCAATGGGGTGCAGGCATGTCCTCTATGCTTACAGCTTCCCGTGGGTGTTGGTTTGATACCGTTTGGGGACAGCCAAGGAGGCATCTGCAGGCAACAAAGGTAGGTGTGTGCTTGTGTGTGTGTTTCCTATGCAGATCCTAAGCCCAGTGTCACATGCAAGTAGGAGGAGTAAGAAGGGTTCCTGGCAAATCCGGGTTATGGATTGCATTTAAAAAGGCCCCGTGGGAGTGCAATGGGCCCCTGTCTTGCTGCTTAGCAATAATGGTATGGGTTTAGGTTCTGCTGTGTGTACTGGTGGTTGACTGCCCCCCAGCCCAGAGTGTGCATGGAAAATTGTCTGGCAGCCTCCCTGACAGCAAGCAGTGATAGTGCCCATGAAGGGGACCTTGTTGGGCCCGCCCCTTTCACGGTTATCGCTTCTCGGCCTTTTGGCTAAGATCAAGTGTAGTATCTGTTCTTATCAGTTTAATATCTGATACGTCCCCTATCTGGGGACCATATATTAAATGGATTTTTGAGAACGGGGGCCGATTTCGAAGCTTGCTTCCGTCGCCCTATGCATTGACCCGATATGGCAGTATCTTCGGGTACAGTGCACCACCCCCTTACAGGGTTAAAAAGAAAGATTCCTACTTTCATTGCTACCTGCTTGCTGGCTAGCCAGCTAGCCAGCCCTGTGGGCCTTGCTGCTGCAGCCAAAAAACAAAAGGTGGTGCTGCTGCTGCTGCTTCTGCTGCTTCTGCTTGTGTCTGGCCGCTGTTGGAGCGTCCAGGCACAGGACTTCTGCTGCTGCTGACTAAATGGCCTCCTTAATTGGATCATTTGAGTAGCCAGCACACCTGTGCAGGTAGGGCATGACATGATAGGCAGCTGCCTTGATAGCGGGTGGGTGCTGAATGTTCCTAATTGACAAAATAAGATTAATGCTTATGAAGAAATATAAAATCTCATCCCTTCCCCAATATCGCGCCACACCCCTACCCCTTAATTCCCTGGTTGAACTTGATGGACATATGTCTTTTTTCGACCGTACTAACTATGTAACTATGTAACATAACATGGGGGGGGGGGGGGGGTCTCCTGGCTGTTCACACAGGTGTGTCATTGCTGTACATTGACCATGCATTGCTTCTGTGGTATTGCAAAGGCAAAGACAAATGCTTCCAGCCATCCATTGCACTAATGGATTGGTCATCAGCTGGCTGTCTATGTCCCGCATCAATATAGACCAAAGTACAGAGGGTTAGGCTATGCTATTGTGCACCTACCTGATGCATCAGAAGGTGCGAGGCCCTTGCTAAATTCTGTGCACAGACTTTGAGATCTATACTTTAGACTGTATCTAAACCTGCTCCAACATGGACTGACATTCTGGCCTACTTTCAGCCGATGCGACTTGTCTGTCGCTGAACAGTCGCTTTTTATGTATTCAGCACCTATGTATAATGTTGTAAAAATGCTCTAGAAGCTAAAGTCGCAGAAATGTCACACATATTTGGCCTGCAACTTTCTGTGCGACAAATTCAGACAGGAAAAATCAGTATAAATCCTTAGAAAATTATCCCCCAGTGTCTCCATCTGCTGGCGGTATTGAATAAGCATTGCTGCACTGATGGGGTATGCATTAGACGAAAAAAAAGAAGAAAAAGAAGAATAATACGCCCAGAAAAGAGGCGAAAAGGAGAAAAACGTAAAAAAACGTGAAAAAAAAGTAAGAGGAAGAGAAGGGAAAAAAAGGTGGAAATGGGTTTAAAAGTGATTTCGGCGGAGAATATATATATATATATATATATATATATATATATATATATATACACGCGCACACACACATATATATAAACGTATTCTCCGTTGAGATATTGCAGCCGCTGCTGTGTCCAGGCCCAGGAGCCTTAGCACTGTGCTGTGATGTCACTCAATACCACTGACATCACTAGGTGTAAACAACATCTCTCCTTTGCTGTGTATGTGACTATGGAGCTGTTTGGTGATGTCGTCTATTATGGCCTTCATAGAAGCAACAGGAGATTGTTGCATCCATCTAGAACCCTCAGAACTACAGTGCTATGATGTCACTCACTTCCACAGGCCTTGCAGAGTGTAAACAACAACAACCCAGCTTTGTTGTGTATGTAACCATAGGGATTTGTGATGTCACCTAGAACCTTCACAGCAGCGACAGCTTTATGAGGAGCATCAGCACTGCTCTGCCTGAGCAGAACCATCACCGCCATAGGTTGTCAAATAACCCGGATTTAACCCACACAGGTAAGTCCAATGGGGTGCAGGCATGTCCTCTATGCTTACAGCTTCCCGTGGGTGTTGGTTTGATACCGTTTGGGGACAGCCAAGGAGGCATCTGCAGGCAACAAAGGTAGGTGTGTGCTTGTGTGTGTGTTTCCTATGCAGATCCTAAGCCCAGTGTCACATGCAAGTAGGAGGAGTAAGAAGGGTTCCTGGCAAATCCGGGTTATGGATTGCATTTAAAAAGGCCCCGTGGGAGTGCAATGGGCCCCTGTCTTGCTGCTTAGCAATAATGGTATGGGTTTAGGTTCTGCTGTGTGTACTGGTGGTTGACTGCCCCCCAGCCCAGAGTGTGCATGGAAAATTGTCTGGCAGCCTCCCTGACAGCAAGCAGTGATAGTGCCCATGAAGGGGACCTTGTTGGGCCCGCCCCTTTCACGGTTATCGCTTCTCGGCCTTTTGGCTAAGATCAAGTGTAGTATCTGTTCTTATCAGTTTAATATCTGATACGTCCCCTATCTGGGGACCATATATTAAATGGATTTTTGAGAACGGGGGCCGATTTCGAAGCTTGCTTCCGTCGCCCTATGCATTGACCCGATATGGCAGTATCTTCGGGTACAGTGCACCACCCCCTTACAGGGTTAAAAAGAAAGATTCCTACTTTCATTGCTACCTGCTTGCTGGCTAGCCAGCTAGCCAGCCCTGTGGGCCTTGCTGCTGCAGCCAAAAAACAAAAGGTGGTGCTGCTGCTGCTGCTTCTGCTGCTTCTGCTTGTGTCTGGCCGCTGTTGGAGCGTCCAGGCACAGGACTTCTGCTGCTGCTGACTAAATGGCCTCCTTAATTGGATCATTTGAGTAGCCAGCACACCTGTGCAGGTAGGGCATGACATATTAGGCAGCTGCCTTGATAGCGGGTGGGTGCTGAATGTTCCTAATTGACAAAATAAGATTAATGCTTATGAAGAAATATAAAATCTCATCCCTTCCCCAATATCGCGCCACACCCCTACCCCTTAATTCCCTGGTTGAACTTGATGGACATATGTCTTTTTTCGACCGTACTAACTATGTAACTATGTAACATAACATGGGGGGGGGGGGGGGGTCTCCTGGCTGTTCACACAGGTGTGTCATTGCTGTACATTGACCATGCATTGCTTCTGTGGTATTGCAAAGGCAAAGACAAATGCTTCCAGCCATCCATTGCACTAATGGATTGGTCATCAGCTGGCTGTCTATGTCCCGCATCAATATAGACCAAAGTACAGAGGGTTAGGCTATGCTATTGTGCACCTACCTGATGCATCAGAAGGTGCGAGGCCCTTGCTAAATTCTGTGCACAGACTTTGAGATCTATACTTTAGACTGTATCTAAACCTGCTCCAACATGGACTGACATTCTGGCCTACTTTCAGCCGATGCGACTTGTCTGTCGCTGAACAGTCGCTTTTTATGTATTCAGCACCTATGTATAATGTTGTAAAAATGCTCTAGAAGCTAAAGTCGCAGAAATGTCACACATATTTGGCCTGCAACTTTCTGTGCGACAAATTCAGACAGGAAAAATCAGTATAAATCCTTAGAAAATTATCCCCCAGTGTCTCCATCTGCTGGCGGTATTGAATAAGCATTGCTGCACTGATGGGGTATGCATTAGACGAAAAAAAAGAAGAAAAAGAAGAATAATACGCCCAGAAAAGAGGCGAAAAGGAGAAAAACGTAAAAAAACGTGAAAAAAAAGTAAGAGGAAGAGAAGGGAAAAAAAGGTGGAAATGGGTTTAAAAGTGATTTCGGCGGAGAAATATATATATATATATATATATATATATATATATATATATATATATATACTCGCACACACACACATATATATAAACGTATTCTCCGTTGAGATATTGCAGCCGCTGCTGTGTCCAGGCCCAGGAGCCTTAGCACTGTGCTGTGATGTCACTCAATACCACTGACATCACTAGGTGTAAACAACATCTCTCCTTTGCTGTGTATGTGACTATGGAGCTGTTTGGTGATGTCGTCTATTATGGCCTTCATAGAAGCAACAGGAGATTGTTGCATCCATCTAGAACCCTCAGAACTACAGTGCTATGATGTCACTCACTTCCACAGGCCTTGCAGAGTGTAAACAACAACAACCCAGCTTTGTTGTGTATGTAACCATAGGGATTTGTGATGTCACCTAGAACCTTCACAGCAGCGACAGCTTTATGAGGAGCATCAGCACTGCTCTGCCTGAGCAGAACCATCACCGCCATAGGTTGTCAAATAACCCGGATTTAACCCACACAGGTAAGTCCAATGGGGTGCAGGCATGTCCTCTATGCTTACAGCTTCCCGTGGGTGTTGGTTTGATACCGTTTGGGGACAGCCAAGGAGGCATCTGCAGGCAACAAAGGTAGGTGTGTGCTTGTGTGTGTGTTTCCTATGCAGATCCTAAGCCCAGTGTCACATGCAAGTAGGAGGAGTAAGAAGGGTTCCTGGCAAATCCGGGTTATGGATTGCATTTAAAAAGGCCCCGTGGGAGTGCAATGGGCCCCTGTCTTGCTGCTTAGCAATAATGGTATGGGTTTAGGTTCTGCTGTGTGTACTGGTGGTTGACTGCCCCCCAGCCCAGAGTGTGCATGGAAAATTGTCTGGCAGCCTCCCTGACAGCAAGCAGTGATAGTGCCCATGAAGGGGACCTTGTTGGGCCCGCCCCTTTCACGGTTATCGCTTCTCGGCCTTTTGGCTAAGATCAAGTGTAGTATCTGTTCTTATCAGTTTAATATCTGATACGTCCCCTATCTGGGGACCATATATTAAATGGATTTTTGAGAACGGGGGCCGATTTCGAAGCTTGCTTCCGTCGCCCTATGCATTGACCCGATATGGCAGTATCTTCGGGTACAGTGCACCACCCCCTTACAGGGTTAAAAAGAAAGATTCCTACTTTCATTGCTACCTGCTTGCTGGCTAGCCAGCTAGCCAGCCCTGTGGGCCTTGCTGCTGCAGCCAAAAAACAAAAGGTGGTGCTGCTGCTGCTGCTTCTGCTGCTTCTGCTTGTGTCTGGCCGCTGTTGGAGCGTCCAGGCACAGGACTTCTGCTGCTGCTGACTAAATGGCCTCCTTAATTGGATCATTTGAGTAGCCAGCACACCTGTGCAGGTAGGGCATGACATGATAGGCAGCTGCCTTGATAGCGGGTGGGTGCTGAATGTTCCTAATTGACAAAATAAGATTAATGCTTATGAAGAAATATAAAATCTCATCCCTTCCCCAATATCGCGCCACACCCCTACCCCTTAATTCCCTGGTTGAACTTGATGGACATATGTCTTTTTTCGACCGTACTAACTATGTAACTATGTAACATAACATGGGGGGGGGGGGGGGGGTCTCCTGGCTGTTCACACAGGTGTGTCATTGCTGTACATTGACCATGCATTGCTTCTGTGGTATTGCAAAGGCAAAGACAAATGCTTCCAGCCATCCATTGCACTAATGGATTGGTCATCAGCTGGCTGTCTATGTCCCGCATCAATATAGACCAAAGTACAGAGGGTTAGGCTATGCTATTGTGCACCTACCTGATGCATCAGAAGGTGCGAGGCCCTTGCTAAATTCTGTGCACAGACTTTGAGATCTATACTTTAGACTGTATCTAAACCTGCTCCAACATGGACTGACATTCTGGCCTACTTTCAGCCGATGCGACTTGTCTGTCGCTGAACAGTCGCTTTTTATGTATTCAGCACCTATGTATAATGTTGTAAAAATGCTCTAGAAGCTAAAGTCGCAGAAATGTCACACATATTTGGCCTGCAACTTTCTGTGCGACAAATTCAGACAGGAAAAATCAGTATAAATCCTTAGAAAATTATCCCCCAGTGTCTCCATCTGCTGGCGGTATTGAATAAGCATTGCTGCACTGATGGGGTATGCATTAGACGAAAAAAAAGAAGAAAAAGAAGAATAATACGCCCAGAAAAGAGGCGAAAAGGAGAAAAACGTAAAAAAAACGTGAAAAAAAAGTAAGAGGAAGAGAAGGGAAAAAAAGGTGGAAATGGGTTTAAAAGTGATTTCGGCGGAGAATATATATATATATATATATATATATATATATATATATATATATATACGCGCACACACACACATATATATAAACGTATTCTCCGTTGAGATATTGCAGCCGCTGCTGTGTCCAGGCCCAGGAGCCTTAGCACTGTGCTGTGATGTCACTCAATACCACTGACATCACTAGGTGTAAACAACATCTCTCCTTTGCTGTGTATGTGACTATGGAGCTGTTTGGTGATGTCGTCTATTATGGCCTTCATAGAAGCAACAGGAGATTGTTGCATCCATCTAGAACCCTCAGAACTACAGTGCTATGATGTCACTCACTTCCACAGGCCTTGCAGAGTGTAAACAACAACAACCCAGCTTTGTTGTGTATGTAACCATAGGGATTTGTGATGTCACCTAGAACCTTCACAGCAGCGACAGCTTTATGAGGAGCATCAGCACTGCTCTGCCTGAGCAGAACCATCACCGCCATAGGTTGTCAAATAACCCGGATTTAACCCACACAGGTAAGTCCAATGGGGTGCAGGCATGTCCTCTATGCTTACAGCTTCCCGTGGGTGTTGGTTTGATACCGTTTGGGGACAGCCAAGGAGGCATCTGCAGGCAACAAAGGTAGGTGTGTGCTTGTGTGTGTGTTTCCTATGCAGATCCTAAGCCCAGTGTCACATGCAAGTAGGAGGAGTAAGAAGGGTTCCTGGCAAATCCGGGTTATGGATTGCATTTAAAAAGGCCCCGTGGGAGTGCAATGGGCCCCTGTCTTGCTGCTTAGCAATAATGGTATGGGTTTAGGTTCTGCTGTGTGTACTGGTGGTTGACTGCCCCCCAGCCCAGAGTGTGCATGGAAAATTGTCTGGCAGCCTCCCTGACAGCAAGCAGTGATAGTGCCCATGAAGGGGACCTTGTTGGGCCCGCCCCTTTCACGGTTATCGCTTCTCGGCCTTTTGGCTAAGATCAAGTGTAGTATCTGTTCTTATCAGTTTAATATCTGATACGTCCCCTATCTGGGGACCATATATTAAATGGATTTTTGAGAACGGGGGCCGATTTCGAAGCTTGCTTCCGTCGCCCTATGCATTGACCCGATATGGCAGTATCTTCGGGTACAGTGCACCACCCCCTTACAGGGTTAAAAAGAAAGATTCCTACTTTCATTGCTACCTGCTTGCTGGCTAGCCAGCTAGCCAGCCCTGTGGGCCTTGCTGCTGCTGCAGCCAAAAAACAAAAGGTGGTGCTGCTGCTGCTTCTGCTGCTTCTGCTTGTGTCTGGCCCCTGTTGGAGCGTCCAGGCACAGGACTTCTGCTGCTGCTGACTAAATGGCCTCCTTAATTGGATCATTTGAGTAGCCAGCACACCTGTGCAGGTAGGGCATGACATGATAGGCAGCTGCCTTGATAGCGGGTGGGTGCTGAATGTTCCTAATTGACAAAATAAGATTAATGCTTATGAAGAAATATAAAATCTCATCCCTTCCCCAATATCGCGCCACACCCCTACCCCTTAATTCCCTGGTTGAACTTGATGGACATATGTCTTTTTTCGACCGTACTAACTATGTAACTATGTAACATAACATGGGGGGGGGGGGTCTCCTGGCTGTTCACACAGGTGTGTCATTGCTGTACATTGACCATGCATTGCTTCTGTGGTATTGCAAAGGCAAAGACAAATGCTTCCAGCCATCCATTGCACTAATGGATTGGTCATCAGCTGGCTGTCTATGTCCCGCATCAATATAGACCAAAGTACAGAGGGTTAGGCTATGCTATTGTGCACCTACCTGATGCATCAGAAGGTGCGAGGCCCTTGCTAAATTCTGTGCACAGACTTTGAGATCTATGCTTTAGACTGTATCTAAACCTGCTCCAACATGGACTGACATTCTGGCCTACTTTCAGCCGATGCGACTTGTCTGTCGCTGAACAGTCGCGCTTTTTATGTATTCAGCACCTATGTATAATGTTGTAAAAATGCTCTAGAAGCTAAAGTCGCAGAAATGTCACACATATTTGGCCTGCAACTTTCTGTGCGACAAATTCAGACAGGAAAAATCAGTATAAATCCTTAGAAAATTATCCCCCAGTGTCTCCATCTGCTGGCGGTATTGAATAAGCATTGCTGCACTGATGGGGTATGCATTAGACGAAAAAAAAGAAGAAAAAGAAGAATAATACGCCCAGAAAAGAGGCGAAAAGGAGAAAAACGTAAAAAAACGTGAAAAAAAAGTAAGAGGAAGAGAAGGGAAAAAAAGGTGGAAATGGGTTTAAAAGTGATTTCGGCGGAGAAATATATATATATATATATATATATATATATATATATATATATGCGCACACACACACATAGATATAAACGTATTCTCCGTTGAGATATTGCAGCCGCTGCTGTGTCCAGGCCCAGGAGCCTTAGCACTGTGCTGTGATGTCACTCAATACCACTGACATCACTAGGTGTAAACAACATCTCTCCTTTGCTGTGTATGTGACTATGGAGCTGTTTGGTGATGTCGTCTATTACGGCCTTCATAGAAGCAACAGGAGATTGTTGCATCCATCTTGAACCCTCAGAACTACAGTGCTATGATGTCACTCACTTCCACAGGCCTTGCAGAGTGTAAACAACAACAACCCAGCTTTGTTGTGTATGTAACCATAGGGATTTGTGATGTCACCTAGAACCTTCACAGCAGCGACAGCTTTATGAGGAGCATCAGCACTGCTCTGCCTGAGCAGAACCATCACCGCCATAGGTTGTCAAATAACCCGGATTTAACCCACACAGGTAAGTCCAATGGGGTGCAGGCATGTCCTCTATGCTTACAGCTTCCCGTGGGTGTTGGTTTGATACCGTTTGGGGACAGCCAAGGAGGCATCTGCAGGCAACAAAGGTAGGTGTGTGCTTGTGTGTGTGTTTCCTATGCAGATCCTAAGCCCAGTGTCACATGCAAGTAGGAGGAGTAAGAAGGGTTCCTGGCAAATCCGGGTTATGGATTGCATTTAAAAAGGCCCCGTGGGAGTGCAATGGGCCCCTGTCTTGCTGCTTAGCAATAATGGTATGGGTTTAGGTTCTGCTGTGTGTACTGGTGGTTGACTGCCCCCCAGCCCAGAGTGTGCATGGAAAATTGTCTGGCAGCCTCCCTGACAGCAAGCAGTGATAGTGCCCATGAAGGGGACCTTGTTGGGCCCGCCCCTTTCACGGTTATCGCTTCTCGGCCTTTTGGCTAAGATCAAGTGTAGTATCTGTTCTTATCAGTTTAATATCTGATACGTCCCCTATCTGGGGACCATATATTAAATGGATTTTTGAGAACGGGGGCCGATTTCGAAGCTTGCTTCCGTCGCCCTATGCATTGACCCGATATGGCAGTATCTTCGGGTACAGTGCACCACCCCCTTACAGGGTTAAAAAGAAAGATTCCTACTTTCATTGCTACCTGCTTGCTGGCTAGCCAGCTAGCCAGCCCTGTGGGCCTTGCTGCTGCTGCAGCCAAAAAACAAAAGGTGGTGCTGCTGCTGCTTCTGCTGCTTCTGCTTCTGCTTGTGTCTGGCCCCTGTTGGAGCGTCCAGGCACAGGACTTCTGCTGCTGCTGACTAAATGGCCTCCTTAATTGGATCATTTGAGTAGCCAGCACACCTGTGCAGGTAGGGCATGACATGATAGGCAGCTGCCTTGATAGCGGGTGGGTGCTGAATGTTCCTAATTGACAAAATAAGATTAATGCTTATGAAGAAATATAAAATCTCATCCCTTCCCCAATATCGCGCCACACCCCTACCCCTTAATTCCCTGGTTGAACTTGATGGACATATGTCTTTTTTCGACCGTACTAACTATGTAACTATGTAACATAACATGGGGGGGGGGGGTCTCCTGGCTGTTCACACAGGTGTGTCATTGCTGTACATTGACCATGCATTGCTTCTGTGGTATTGCAAAGGCAAAGACAAATGCTTCCAGCCATCCATTGCACTAATGGATTGGTCATCAGCTGGCTGTCTATGTCCCGCATCAATATAGACCAAAGTACAGAGGGTTAGGCTATGCTATTGTGCACCTACCTGATGCATCAGAAGGTGCGAGGCCCTTGCTAAATTCTGTGCACAGACTTTGAGATCTATGTTTTAGACTGTATCTAAACCTGCTCCAACATGGACTGACATTCTGGCCTACTTTCAGCCGATGCGACTTGTCTGTCGCTGAACAGTCGCTTTTTATGTATTCAGCACCTATGTATAATGTTGTAAAAATGCTCTAGAAGCTAAAGTCGCAGAAATGTCACACATATTTGGCCTGCAACTTTCTGTGCGACAAATTCAGACAGGAAAAATCAGTATAAATCCTTAGAAAATTATCCCCCAGTGTCTCCATCTGCTGGCGGTATTGAATAAGCATTGCTGCACTGATGGGGTATGCATTAGACGAAAAAAAAGAAGAAAAAGAAGAATAATACGCCCAGAAAAGAGGCGAAAAGGAGAAAAACGTAAAAAAACGTGAAAAAAAAGTAAGAGGAAGAGAAGGGAAAAAAAGGTGGAAATGGGTTTAAAAGTGATTTCGGCGGAGAAATATATATATATATATATATATATATATATATATATATATATATATATATGCGCACACACACACATAGATATAAACGTATTCTCCGTTGAGATATTGCAGCCGCTGCTGTGTCCAGGCCCAGGAGCCTTAGCACTGTGCTGTGATGTCACTCAATACCACTGACATCACTAGGTGTAAACAACATCTCTCCTTTGCTCTGTATGTGACTATGGAGCTGTTTGGTGATGTCGTCTATTACGGCCTTCATAGAAGCAACAGGAGATTGTTGCATCCATCTTGAACCCTCAGAACTACAGTGCTATGATGTCACTCACTTCCACAGGCCTTGCAGAGTGTAAACAACAACAACCCAGCTTTGTTGTGTATGTAACCATAGGGATTTGTGATGTCACCTAGAACCTTCACAGCAGCGACAGCTTTATGAGGAGCATCAGCACTGCTCTGCCTGAGCAGAACCATCACCGCCATAGGTTGTCAAATAACCCGGATTTAACCCACACAGGTAAGTCCAATGGGGTGCAGGCATGTCCTCTATGCTTACAGCTTCCCGTGGGTGTTGGTTTGATACCGTTTGGGGACAGCCAAGGAGGCATCTGCAGGCAACAAAGGTAGGTGTGTGCTTGTGTGTGTGTTTCCTATGCAGATCCTAAGCCCAGTGTCACATGCAAGTAGGAGGAGTAAGAAGGGTTCCTGGCAAATCCGGGTTATGGATTGCATTTAAAAAGGCCCCGTGGGAGTGCAATGGGCCCCTGTCTTGCTGCTTAGCAATAATGGTATGGGTTTAGGTTCTGCTGTGTGTACTGGTGATTGACTGCCCCCCAGCCCAGAGTGTGCATGGAAAATTGTCTGGCAGCCTCCCTGACAGCAAGCAGTGATAGTGCCCATGAAGGGGACCTTGTTGGGCCCGCCCCTTTCACGGTTATCGCTTCTCGGCCTTTTGGCTAAGATCAAGTGTAGTATCTGTTCTTATCAGTTTAATATCTGATACGTCCCCTATCTGGGGACCATATATTAAATGGATTTTTGAGAATGGGGGCCGATTTCGAAGCTTGCTTCCGTCGCCCTATGCATTGACCCGATATGGCAGTATCTTCGGGTACAGTGCACCACCCCCTTACAGGGTTAAAAAGAAAGATTCCTACTTTCATTGCTACCTGCTTGCTGGCTAGCCAGCTAGCCAGCCCTGTGGGCCTTGCTGCTGCTGCAGCCAAAAAACAAAAGGTGGTGCTGCTGCTGCTTCTGCTGCTTCTGCTTCTGCTTGTGTCTGGCCCCTGTTGGAGCGTCCAGGCACAGGACTTCTGCTGCTGCTGACTAAATGGCCTCCTTAATTGGATCATTTGAGTAGCCAGCACACCTGTGCAGGTAGGGCATGACATGATAGGCAGCTGCCTTGATAGCGGGTGGGTGCTGAATGTTCCTAATTGACAAAATAAGATTAATGCTTATGAAGAAATATAAAATCTCATCCCTTCCCCAATATCGCGCCACACCCCTACCCCTTAATTCCCTGGTTGAACTTGATGGACATATGTCTTTTTTCGACCGTACTAACTATGTAACTATGTAACATAACATGGGGGGGGGGGGTCTCCTGGCTGTTCACACAGGTGTGTCATTGCTGTACATTGACCATGCATTGCTTCTGTGGTATTGCAAAGGCAAAGACAAATGCTTCCAGCCATCCATTGCACTAATGGATTGGTCATCAGCTGGCTGTCTATGTCCCGCATCAATATAGACCAAAGTACAGAGGGTAGGCTATGCTATTGTGCACCTACCTGATGCATCAGAAGGTGCGAGGCCCTTGCTAAATTCTGTGCACAGACTTTGAGATCTATGCTTTAGACTGTATCTAAACCTGCTCCAACATGGACTGACATTCTGGCCTACTTTCAGCCGATGCGACTTGTCTGTCGCTGAACAGTCGCTTTTTATGTATTCAGCACCTATGTATAATGTTGTAAAAATGCTCTAGAAGCTAAAGTCGCAGAAATGTCACACATATTTGGCCTGCAACTTTCTGTGCGACAAATTCAGACAGGAAAAATCAGTATAAATCCTTAGAAAATTATCCCCCAGTGTCTCCATCTGCTGGCGGTATTGAATAAGCATTGCTGCACTGATGGGGTATGCATTAGACGAAAAAAAAGAAGAAAAAGAAGAATAATACGCCCAGAAAAGAGGCGAAAAGGAGAAAAACGTAAAAAAACGTGAAAAAAAAGTAAGAGGAAGAGAAGGGAAAAAAAGGTGGAAATGGGTTTAAAAGTGATTTCGGCGGAGAAATATATATATATATATATATATATATATATATATATATATATATATGCGCACACACACACATAGATATAAACGTATTCTCCGTTGAGATATTGCAGCCGCTGCTGTGTCCAGGCCCAGGAGCCTTAGCACTGTGCTGTGATGTCACTCAATACCACTGACATCACTAGGTGTAAACAACATCTCTCCTTTGCTGTGTATGTGACTATGGAGCTGTTTGGTGATGTCGTCTATTACGGCCTTCATAGAAGCAACAGGAGATTGTTGCATCCATCTTGAACCCTCAGAACTACAGTGCTATGATGTCACTCACTTCCACAGGCCTTGCAGAGTGTAAACAACAACAACCCAGCTTTGTTGTGTATGTAACCATAGGGATTTGTGATGTCACCTAGAACCTTCACAGCAGCGACAGCTTTATGAGGAGCATCAGCACTGCTCTGCCTGAGCAGAACCATCACCGCCATAGGTTGTCAAATAACCCGGATTTAACCCACACAGGTAAGTCCAATGGGGTGCAGGCATGTCCTCTATGCTTACAGCTTCCCGTGGGTGTTGGTTTGATACCGTTTGGGGACAGCCAAGGAGGCATCTGCAGGCAACAAAGGTAGGTGTGTGCTTGTGTGTGTGTTTCCTATGCAGATCCTAAGCCCAGTGTCACATGCAAGTAGGAGGAGTAGAAGGGTTCCTGGCAAATACGGGTTATGGATTGCATTTAAAAAGGCCCCGTGGGAGTGCAATGGGCCCCTGTCTTGCTGCTTAGCAATAATGGTATGGGTTTAGGTTCTGCTGTGTGTACTGGTGGTTGACTGCCCCCCAGCCCAGAGTGTGCATGGAAAATTGTCTGGCAGCCTCCCTGACAGCAAGCAGTGATAGTGCCCATGAAGGGGACCTTGTTGGGCCCGCCCCTTTCACGGTTATCGCTTCTCGGCCTTTTGGCTAAGATCAAGTGTAGTATCTGTTCTTATCAGTTTAATATCTGATACGTCCCCTATCTGGGGACCATATATTAAATGGATTTTTGAGAACGGGGGCCGATTTCGAAGCTTGCTTCCGTCGCCCTATGCATTGACCCGATATGGCAGTATCTTCGGGTACAGTGCACCACCCCCTTACAGGGTTAAAAAGAAAGATTCCTACTTTCATTGCTACCTGCTTGCTGGCTAGCCAGCTAGCCAGCCCTGTGGGCCTTGCTGCTGCTGCAGCCAAAAAACAAAAGGTGGTGCTGCTGCTGCTTCTGCTGCTTCTGCTGCTTCTGCTTGTGTCCGGCCCCTGTTGGAGCGTCCAGGCACAGGACTTCTGCTGCTGCTGACTAAATGGCCTCCTTAATTGGATCATTTGAGTAGCCAGCACACCTGTGCAGGTAGGGCATGACATGATAGGCAGCTGCCTTGATAGCGGGTGGGTGCTGAATGTTCCTAATTGACAAAATAAGATTAATGCTTATGAAGAAATATAAAATCTCATCCCTTCCCCAATATCGCGCCACACCCCTACCCCTTAATTCCCTGGTTGAACTTGATGGACATATGTCTTTTTTCGACCGTACTAACTATGTAACTATGTAACATAACATGGGGGGGGGGGTCTCCTGGCTGTTCACACAGGTGTGTCATTGCTGTACATTGACCATGCATTGCTTCTGTGGTATTGCAAAGGCAAAGACAAATGCTTCCAGCCATCCATTGCACTAATGGATTGGTCATCAGCTGGCTGTCTATGTCCCGCATCAATATAGACCAAAGTACAGAGGGTTAGGCTATGCTATTGTGCACCTACCTGATGCATCAGAAGGTGCGAGGCCCTTGCTAAATTCTGTGCACAGACTTTGAGATCTATGCTTTAGACTGTATCTAAACCTGCTCCAACATGGACTGACATTCTGGCCTACTTTCAGCCGATGCGACTTGTCTGTCGCTGAACAGTCGCTTTTTATGTATTCAGCACCTATGTATAATGTTGTAAAAATGCTCTAGAAGCTAAAGTCGCAGAAATGTCACACATATTTGGCCTGCAACTTTCTGTGCGACAAATTCAGACAGGAAAAATCAGTATAAATCCTTAGAAAATTATCCCCCAGTGTCTCCATCTGCTGGCGGTATTGAATAAGCATTGCTGCACTGATGGGGTATGCATTAGACGAAAAAAAAGAAGAAAAAGAAGAATAATACGCCCAGAAAAGAGGCGAAAAGGAGAAAAACGTAAAAAAACGTGAAAAAAAAGTAAGAGGAAGAGAAGGGAAAAAAAGGTGGAAATGGGTTTAAAAGTGATTTCGGCGGAGAAATATATATATATATATATATATATATATATATATATATATATATATATATATATGCGCACACACACACATAGATATAAACGTATTCTCCGTTGAGATATTGCAGCCGCTGCTGTGTCCAGGCCCAGGAGCCTTAGCACTGTGCTGTGATGTCACTCAATACCACTGACATCACTAGGTGTAAACAACATCTCTCCTTTGCTGTGTATGTGACTATGGAGCTGTTTGGTGATGTCGTCTATTACGGCCTTCATAGAAGCAACAGGAGATTGTTGCATCCATCTTGAACCCTCAGAACTACAGTGCTATGATGTCACTCACTTCCACAGGCCTTGCAGAGTGTAAACAACAACAACCCAGCTTTGTTGTGTATGTAACCATAGGGATTTGTGATGTCACCTAGAACCTTCACAGCAGCGACAGCTTTATGAGGAGCATCAGCACTGCTCTGCCTGAGCAGAACCATCACCGCCATAGGTTGTCAAATAACCCGGATTTAACCCACACAGGTAAGTCCAATGGGGTGCAGGCATGTCCTCTATGCTTACAGCTTCCCGTGGGTGTTGGTTTGATACCGTTTGGGGACAGCCAAGGAGGCATCTGCAGGCAACAAAGGTAGGTGTGTGCTTGTGTGTGTGTTTCCTATGCAGATCCTAAGCCCAGTGTCACATGCAAGTAGGAGGAGTAAGAAGGGTTCCTGGCAAATCCGGGTTATGGATTGCATTTAAAAAGGCCCCGTGGGAGTGCAATGGGCCCCTGTCTTGCTGCTTAGCAATAATGGTATGGGTTTAGGTTCTGCTGTGTGTACTGGTGGTTGACTGCCCCCCAGCCCAGAGTGTGCATGGAAAATTGTCTGGCAGCCTCCCTGACAGCAAGCAGTGATAGTGCCCATGAAGGGGACCTTGTTGGGCCCGCCCCTTTCACGGTTATCGCTTCTCGGCCTTTTGGCTAAGATCAAGTGTAGTATCTGTTCTTATCAGTTTAATATCTGATACGTCCCCTATCTGGGGACCATATATTAAATGGATTTTTGAGAACGGGGGCCGATTTCGAAGCTTGCTTCCGTCGCCCTATGCATTGACCCGATATGGCAGTATCTTCGGGTACAGTGCACCACCCCCTTACAGGGTTAAAAAGAAAGATTCCTACTTTCATTGCTACCTGCTTGCTGGCTAGCCAGCTAGCCAGCCCTGTGGGCCTTGCTGCTGCTGCAGCCAAAAAACAAAAGGTGGTGCTGCTGCTGCTTCTGCTGCTTCTGCTTCTGCTTGTGTCTGGCCCCTGTTGGAGCGTCCAGGCACAGGACTTCTGCTGCTGCTGACTAAATGGCCTCCTTAATTGGATCATTTGAGTAGCCAGCACACCTGTGCAGGTAGGGCATGACATGATAGGCAGCTGCCTTGATAGCGGGTGGGTGCTGAATGTTCCTAATTGACAAAATAAGATTAATGCTTATGAAGAAATATAAAATCTCATCCCTTCCCCAATATCGCGCCACACCCCTACCCCTTAATTCCCTGGTTGAACTTGATGGACATATGTCTTTTTTCGACCGTACTAACTATGTAACTATGTAACATAACATGGGGGGGGGGGGGTCTCCTGGCTGTTCACACAGGTGTGTCATTGCTGTACATTGACCATGCATTGCTTCTGTGGTATTGCAAAGGCAAAGACAAATGCTTCCAGCCATCCATTGCACTAATGGATTGGTCATCAGCTGGCTGTCTATGTCCCGCATCAATATAGACCAAAGTACAGAGGGTTAGGCTATGCTATTGTGCACCTACCTGATGCATCAGAAGGTGCGAGGCCCTTGCTAAATTCTGTGCACAGACTTTGAGATCTATGCTTTAGACTGTATCTAAACCTGCTCCAACATGGACTGACATTCTGGCCTACTTTCAGCCGATGCGACTTGTCTGTCGCTGAACAGTCGCTTTTTATGTATTCAGCACCTATGTATAATGTTGTAAAAATGCTCTAGAAGCTAAAGTCGCAGAAATGTCACACATATTTGGCCTGCAACTTTCTGTGCGACAAATTCAGACAGGAAAAATCAGTATAAATCCTTAGAAAATTATCCCCCAGTGTCTCCATCTGCTGGCGGTATTGAATAAGCATTGCTGCACTGATGGGGTATGCATTAGACGAAAAAAAAGAAGAAAAAGAAGAATAATACGCCCAGAAAAGAGGCGAAAAGGAGAAAAACGTAAAAAAACGTGAAAAAAAAGTAAGAGGAAGAGAAGGGAAAAAAAGGTGGAAATGGGTTTAAAAGTGATTTCGGCGGAGAAATATATATATATATATATATATATATATATATATGCGCACACACACACATAGATATAAACGTATTCTCCGTTGAGATATTGCAGCCGCTGCTGTGTCCAGGCCCAGGAGCCTTAGCACTGTGCTGTGATGTCACTCAATACCACTGACATCACTAGGTGTAAACAACATCTCTCCTTTGCTGTGTATGTGACTATGGAGCTGTTTGGTGATGTCGTCTATTACGGCCTTCATAGAAGCAACAGGAGATTGTTGCATCCATCTTGAACCCTCAGAACTACAGTGCTATGATGTCACTCACTTCCACAGGCCTTGCAGAGTGTAAACAACAACAACCCAGCTTTGTTGTGTATGTAACCATAGGGATTTGTGATGTCACCTAGAACCTTCACAGCAGCGACAGCTTTATGAGGAGCATCAGCACTGCTCTGCCTGAGCAGAACCATCACCGCCATAGGTTGTCAAATAACCCGGATTTAACCCACACAGGTAAGTCCAATGGGGTGCAGGCATGTCCTCTATGCTTACAGCTTCCCGTGGGTGTTGGTTTGATACCGTTTGGGGACAGCCAAGGAGGCATCTGCAGGCAACAAAGGTAGGTGTGTGCTTGTGTGTGTGTTTCCTATGCAGATCCTAAGCCCAGTGTCACATGCAAGTAGGAGGAGTAAGAAGGGTTCCTGGCAAATCCGGGTTATGGATTGCATTTAAAAAGGCCCCGTGGGAGTGCAATGGGCCCCTGTCTTGCTGCTTAGCAATAATGGTATGGGTTTAGGTTCTGCTGTGTGTACTGGTGGTTGACTGCCCCCCAGCCCAGAGTGTGCATGGAAAATTGTCTGGCAGCCTCCCTGACAGCAAGCAGTGATAGTGCCCATGAAGGGGACCTTGTTGGGCCCGCCCCTTTCACGGTTATCGCTTCTCGGCCTTTTGGCTAAGATCAAGTGTAGTATCTGTTCTTATCAGTTTAATATCTGATACGTCCCCTATCTGGGGACCATATATTAAATGGATTTTTGAGAACGGGGGCCGATTTCGAAGCTTGCTTCCGTCGCCCTATGCATTGACCCGATATGGCAGTATCTTCGGGTACAGTGCACCACCCCCTTACAGGGTTAAAAAGAAAGATTCCTACTTTCATTGCTACCTGCTTGCTGGCTAGCCAGCTAGCCAGCCCTGTGGGCCTTGCTGCTGCTGCAGCCAAAAAACAAAAGGTGGTGCTGCTGCTGCTTCTGCTGCTTCTGCTTCTGCTTGTGTCTGGCCCCTGTTGGAGCGTCCAGGCACAGGACTTCTGCTGCTGCTGACTAAATGGCCTCCTTAATTGGATCATTTGAGTAGCCAGCACACCTGTGCAGGTAGGGCATGACATGATAGGCAGCTGCCTTGATAGCGGGTGGGTGCTGAATGTTCCTAATTGACAAAATAAGATTAATGCTTATGAAGAAATATAAAATCTCATCCCTTCCCCAATATCGCGCCACACCCCTACCCCTTAATTCCCTGGTTGAACTTGATGGACATATGTCTTTTTTCGACCGTACTAACTATGTAACTATGTAACATAACATGGGGGGGGGGGGGGGTCTCCTGGCTGTTCACACAGGTGTGTCATTGCTGTACATTGACCATGCATTGCTTCTGTGGTATTGCAAAGGCAAAGACAAATGCTTCCAGCCATCCATTGCACTAATGGATTGGTCATCAGCTGGCTGTCTATGTCCCGCATCAATATAGACCAAAGTACAGAGGGTTAGGCTATGCTATTGTGCACCTACCTGATGCATCAGAAGGTGCGAGGCCCTTGCTAAATTCTGTGCACAGACTTTGAGATCTATGCTTTAGACTGTATCTAAACCTGCTCCAACATGGACTGACATTCTGGCCTACTTTCAGCCGATGCGACTTGTCTGTCGCTGAACAGTCGCTTTTTATGTATTCAGCACCTATGTATAATGTTGTAAAAATGCTCTAGAAGCTAAAGTCGCAGAAATGTCACACATATTTGGCCTGCAACTTTCTGTGCGACAAATTCAGACAGGAAAAATCAGTATAAATCCTTAGAAAATTATCCCCCAGTGTCTCCATCTGCTGGCGGTATTGAATAAGCATTGCTGCACTGATGGGGTATGCATTAGACGAAAAAAAAGAAGAAAAAGAAGAATAATACACCCAGAAAAGAGGCGAAAAGGAGAAAAACGTAAAAAAACGTGAAAAAAAAGTAAGAGGAAGAGAAGGGAAAAAAAGGTGGAAATGGGTTTAAAAGTGATTTCGGCGGAGAAATATATATATATATATATATATATATATATATATATATATATATATGCGCACACACACACATAGATATAAACGTATTCTCCGTTGAGATATTGCAGCCGCTGCTGTGTCCAGGCCCAGGAGCCTTAGCACTGTGCTGTGATGTCACTCAATACCACTGACATCACTAGGTGTAAACAACATCTCTCCTTTGCTGTGTATGTGACTATGGAGCTGTTTGGTGATGTCGTCTATTACGGCCTTCATAGAAGCAACAGGAGATTGTTGCATCCATCTTGAACCCTCAGAACTACAGTGCTATGATGTCACTCACTTCCACAGGCCTTGCAGAGTGTAAACAACAACAACCCAGCTTTGTTGTGTATGTAACCATAGGGATTTGTGATGTCACCTAGAACCTTCACAGCAGCGACAGCTTTATGAGGAGCATCAGCACTGCTCTGCCTGAGCAGAACCATCACCGCCATAGGTTGTCAAATAACCCGGATTTAACCCACACAGGTAAGTCCAATGGGGTGCAGGCATGTCCTCTATGCTTACAGCTTCCCGTGGGTGTTGGTTTGATACCGTTTGGGGACAGCCAAGGAGGCATCTGCAGGCAACAAAGGTAGGTGTGTGCTTGTGTGTGTGTTTCCTATGCAGATCCTAAGCCCAGTGTCACATGCAAGTAGGAGGAGTAAGAAGGGTTCCTGGCAAATCCGGGTTATGGATTGCATTTAAAAAGGCCCCGTGGGAGTGCAATGGGCCCCTGTCTTGCTGCTTAGCAATAATGGTATGGGTTTAGGTTCTGCTGTGTGTACTGGTGGTTGACTGCCCCCCAGCCCAGAGTGTGCATGGAAAATTGTCTGGCAGCCTCCCTGACAGCAAGCAGTGATAGTGCCCATGAAGGGGACCTTGTTGGGCCCGCCCCTTTCACGGTTATCGCTTCTCGGCCTTTTGGCTAAGATCAAGTGTAGTATCTGTTCTTATCAGTTTAATATCTGATACGTCCCCTATCTGGGGACCATATATTAAATGGATTTTTGAGAACGGGGGCCGATTTCGAAGCTTGCTTCCGTCGCCCTATGCATTGACCCGATATGGCAGTATCTTCGGGTACAGTGCACCACCCCCTTACAGGGTTAAAAAGAAAGATTCCTACTTTCATTGCTACCTGCTTGCTGGCTAGCCAGCTAGCCAGCCCTGTGGGCCTTGCTGCTGCTGCAGCCAAAAAACAAAAGGTGGTGCTGCTGCTGCTTCTGCTGCTTCTGCTTCTGCTTGTGTCTGGCCCCTGTTGGAGCGTCCAGGCACAGGACTTCTGCTGCTGCTGACTAAATGGCCTCCTTAATTGGATCATTTGAGTAGCCAGCACACCTGTGCAGGTAGGGCATGACATGATAGGCAGCTGCCTTGATAGCGGGTGGGTGCTGAATGTTCCTAATTGACAAAATAAGATTAATGCTTATGAAGAAATATAAAATCTCATCCCTTCCCCAATATCGCGCCACACCCCTACCCCTTAATTCCCTGGTTGAACTTGATGGACATATGTCTTTTTTCGACCGTACTAACTATGTAACTATGTAACATAACATGGGGGGGGGGGGGGTCTCCTGGCTGTTCACACAGGTGTGTCATTGCTGTACATTGACCATGCATTGCTTCTGTGGTATTGCAAAGGCAAAGACAAATGCTTCCAGCCATCCATTGCACTAATGGATTGGTCATCAGCTGGCTGTCTATGTCCCGCATCAATATAGACCAAAGTACAGAGGGTTAGGCTATGCTATTGTGCACCTACCTGATGCATCAGAAGGTGCGAGGCCCTTGCTAAATTCTGTGCACAGACTTTGAGATCTATGCTTTAGACTGTATCTAAACCTGCTCCAACATGGACTGACATTCTGGCCTACTTTCAGCCGATGCGACTTGTCTGTCGCTGAACAGTCGCTTTTTATGTATTCAGCACCTATGTATAATGTTGTAAAAATGCTCTAGAAGCTAAAGTCGCAGAAATGTCACACATATTTGGCCTGCAACTTTCTGTGCGACAAATTCAGACAGGAAAAATCAGTATAAATCCTTAGAAAATTATCCCCCAGTGTCTCCATCTGCTGGCGGTATTGAATAAGCATTGCTGCACTGATGGGGTATGCATTAGACGAAAAAAAAGAAGAAAAAGAAGAATAATACGCCCAGAAAAGAGGCGAAAAGGAGAAAAACGTAAAAAAACGTGAAAAAAAAGTAAGAGGAAGAGAAGGGAAAAAAAGGTGGAAATGGGTTTAAAAGTGATTTCGGCGGAGAAATATATATATATATATATATATATATATATATATATATATATATATATGCGCACACACACACATAGATATAAACGTATTCTCCGTTGAGATATTGCAGCCGCTGCTGTGTCCAGGCCCAGGAGCCTTAGCACTGTGCTGTGATGTCACTCAATACCACTGACATCACTAGGTGTAAACAACATCTCTCCTTTGCTGTGTATGTGACTATGGAGCTGTTTGGTGATGTCGTCTATTACGGCCTTCATAGAAGCAACAGGAGATTGTTGCATCCATCTTGAACCCTCAGAACTACAGTGCTATGATGTCACTCACTTCCACAGGCCTTGCAGAGTGTAAACAACAACAACCCAGCTTTGTTGTGTATGTAACCATAGGGATTTGTGATGTCACCTAGAACCTTCACAGCAGCGACAGCTTTATGAGGAGCATCAGCACTGCTCTGCCTGAGCAGAACCATCACCGCCATAGGTTGTCAAATAACCCGGATTTAACCCACACAGGTAAGTCCAATGGGGTGCAGGCATGTCCTCTATGCTTACAGCTTCCCGTGGGTGTTGGTTTGATACCGTTTGGGGACAGCCAAGGAGGCATCTGCAGGCAACAAAGGTAGGTGTGTGCTTGTGTGTGTGTTTCCTATGCAGATCCTAAGCCCAGTGTCACATGCAAGTAGGAGGAGTAAGAAGGGTTCCTGGCAAATCCGGGTTATGGATTGCATTTAAAAAGGCCCCGTGGGAGTGCAATGGGCCCCTGTCTTGCTGCTTAGCAATAATGGTATGGGTTTAGGTTCTGCTGTGTGTACTGGTGGTTGACTGCCCCCCAGCCCAGAGTGTGCATGGAAAATTGTCTGGCAGCCTCCCTGACAGCAAGCAGTGATAGTGCCCATGAAGGGGACCTTGTTGGGCCCGCCCCTTTCACGGTTATCGCTTCTCGGCCTTTTGGCTAAGATCAAGTGTAGTATCTGTTCTTATCAGTTTAATATCTGATACGTCCCCTATCTGGGGACCATATATTAAATGGATTTTTGAGAACGGGGGCCGATTTCGAAGCTTGCTTCCGTCGCCCTATGCATTGACCCGATATGGCAGTATCTTCGGGTACAGTGCACCACCCCCTTACAGGGTTAAAAAGAAAGATTCCTACTTTCATTGCTACCTGCTTGCTGGCTAGCCAGCTAGCCAGCCCTGTGGGCCTTGCTGCTGCTGCAGCCAAAAAACAAAAGGTGGTGCTGCTGCTGCTTCTGCTGCTTCTGCTTCTGCTTGTGTCTGGCCCCTGTTGGAGCGTCCAGGCACAGGACTTCTGCTGCTGCTGACTAAATGGCCTCCTTAATTGGATCATTTGAGTAGCCAGCACACCTGTGCAGGTAGGGCATGACATGATAGGCAGCTGCCTTGATAGCGGGTGGGTGCTGAATGTTCCTAATTGACAAAATAAGATTAATGCTTATGAAGAAATATAAAATCTCATCCCTTCCCCAATATCGCGCCACACCCCTACCCCTTAATTCCCTGGTTGAACTTGATGGACATATGTCTTTTTTCGACCGTACTAACTATGTAACTATGTAACATAACATGGGGGGGGGGGGGGTCTCCTGGCTGTTCACACAGGTGTGTCATTGCTGTACATTGACCATGCATTGCTTCTGTGGTATTGCAAAGGCAAAGACAAATGCTTCCAGCCATCCATTGCACTAATGGATTGGTCATCAGCTGGCTGTCTATGTCCCGCATCAATATAGACCAAAGTACAGAGGGTTAGGCTATGCTATTGTGCACCTACCTGATGCATCAGAAGGTGCGAGGCCCTTGCTAAATTCTGTGCACAGACTTTGAGATCTATGCTTTAGACTGTATCTAAACCTGCTCCAACATGGACTGACATTCTGGCCTACTTTCAGCCGATGCGACTTGTCTGTCGCTGAACAGTCGCTTTTTATGTATTCAGCACCTATGTATAATGTTGTAAAAATGCTCTAGAAGCTAAAGTCGCAGAAATGTCACACATATTTGGCCTGCAACTTTCTGTGCGACAAATTCAGACAGGAAAAATCAGTATAAATCCTTAGAAAATTATCCCCCAGTGTCTCCATCTGCTGGCGGTATTGAATAAGCATTGCTGCACTGATGGGGTATGCATTAGACGAAAAAAAAGAAGAAAAAGAAGAATAATACGCCCAGAAAAGAGGCGAAAAGGAGAAAAACGTAAAAAAACGTGAAAAAAAAGTAAGAGGAAGAGAAGGGAAAAAAAGGTGGAAATGGGTTTAAAAGTGATTTCGGCGGAGAAATATATATATATATATATATATATATATATATATATATATATATATATATATATATATGCGCACACACACACATAGATATAAACGTATTCTCCGTTGAGATATTGCAGCCGCTGCTGTGTCCAGGCCCAGGAGCCTTAGCACTGTGCTGTGATGTCACTCAATACCACTGACATCACTAGGTGTAAACAACATCTCTCCTTTGCTGTGTATGTGACTATGGAGCTGTTTGGTGATGTCGTCTATTACGGCCTTCATAGAAGCAACAGGAGATTGTTGCATCCATCTTGAACCCTCAGAACTACAGTGCTATGATGTCACTCACTTCCACAGGCCTTGCAGAGTGTAAACAACAACAACCCAGCTTTGTTGTGTATGTAACCATAGGGATTTGTGATGTCACCTAGAACCTTCACAGCAGCGACAGCTTTATGAGGAGCATCAGCACTGCTCTGCCTGAGCAGAACCATCACCGCCATAGGTTGTCAAATAACCCGGATTTAACCCACACAGGTAAGTCCAATGGGGTGCAGGCATGTCCTCTATGCTTACAGCTTCCCGTGGGTGTTGGTTTGATACCGTTTGGGGACAGCCAAGGAGGCATCTGCAGGCAACAAAGGTAGGTGTGTGCTTGTGTGTGTGTTTCCTATGCAGATCCTAAGCCCAGTGTCACATGCAAGTAGGAGGAGTAAGAAGGGTTCCTGGCAAATCCGGGTTATGGATTGCATTTAAAAAGGCCCCGTGGGAGTGCAATGGGCCCCTGTCTTGCTGCTTAGCAATAATGGTATGGGTTTAGGTTCTGCTGTGTGTACTGGTGGTTGACTGCCCCCCAGCCCAGAGTGTGCATGGAAAATTGTCTGGCAGCCTCCCTGACAGCAAGCAGTGATAGTGCCCATGAAGGGGACCTTGTTGGGCCCGCCCCTTTCACGGTTATCGCTTCTCGGCCTTTTGGCTAAGATCAAGTGTAGTATCTGTTCTTATCAGTTTAATATCTGATACGTCCCCTATCTGGGGACCATATATTAAATGGATTTTTGAGAACGGGGGCCGATTTCGAAGCTTGCTTCCGTCGCCCTATGCATTGACCCGATATGGCAGTATCTTCGGGTACAGTGCACCACCCCCTTACAGGGTTAAAAAGAAAGATTCCTACTTTCATTGCTACCTGCTTGCTGGCTAGCCAGCCAGCCAGCCCTGTGGGCCTTGCTGCTGCTGCAGCCAAAAAACAAAAGGTGGTGCTGCTGCTGCTTCTGCTGCTTCTGCTTCTGCTTGTGTCTGGCCCCTGTTGGAGCGTCCAGGCACAGGACTTCTGCTGCTGCTGACTAAATGGCCTCCTTAATTGGATCATTTGAGTAGCCAGCACACCTGTGCAGGTAGGGCATGACATGATAGGCAGCTGCCTTGATAGCGGGTGGGTGCTGAATGTTCCTAATTGACAAAATAAGATTAATGCTTATGAAGAAATATAAAATCTCATCCCTTCCCCAATATCGTGCCACACCCCTACCCCTTAATTCCCTGGTTGAACTTGATGGACATATGTCTTTTTTCGACCGTACTAACTATGTAACTATGTAACATAACATGGGGGGGGGGGGGGGTCTCCTGGCTGTTCACACAGGTGTGTCATTGCTGTACATTGACCATGCATTGCTTCTGTGGTATTGCAAAGGCAAAGACAAATGCTTCCAGCCATCCATTGCACTAATGGATTGGTCATCAGCTGGCTGTCTATGTCTCGCATCAATATAGACCAAAGTACAGAGGGTTAGGCTATGCTATTGTGCACCTACCTGATGCATCAGAAGGTGCGAGGCCCTTGCTAAATTCTGTGCACAGACTTTGAGATCTATGCTTTAGACTGTATCTAAACCTGCTCCAACATGGACTGACATTCTGGCCTACTTTCAGCCGATGCGACTTGTCTGTCGCTGAACAGTCGCTTTTTATGTATTCAGCACCTATGTATAATGTTGTAAAAATGCTCTAGAAGCTAAAGTCGCAGAAATGTCACACATATTTGGCCTGCAACTTTCTGTGCGACAAATTCAGACAGGAAAAATCAGTATAAATCCTTAGAAAATTATCCCCCAGTGTCTCCATCTGCTGGCGGTATTGAATAAGCATTGCTGCACTGATGGGGTATGCATTAGACGAAAAAAAAGAAGAAAAAGAAGAATAATACGCCCAGAAAAGAGGCGAAAAGGAGAAAAACGTAAAAAAACGTGAAAAAAAAGTAAGAGGAAGAGAAGGGAAAAAAAGGTGGAAATGGGTTTAAAAGTGATTTCGGCGGAGAAATATATATATATATATATATATATATATATATATATATATATATATATATATGCGCACACACACACATAGATATAAACGTATTCTCCGTTGAGATATTTCAGCCGCTGCTGTGTCCAGGCCCAGGAGCCTTAGCACTGTGCTGTGATGTCACTCAATACCACTGACATCACTAGGTGTAAACAACATCTCTCCTTTGCTGTGTATGTGACTATGGAGCTGTTTGGTGATGTCGTCTATTACGGCCTTCATAGAAGCAACAGGAGATTGTTGCATCCATCTTGAACCCTCAGAACTACAGTGCTATGATGTCACTCACTTCCACAGGCCTTGCAGAGTGTAAACAACAACAACCCAGCTTTGTTGTGTATGTAACCATAGGGATTTGTGATGTCACCTAGAACCTTCACAGCAGCGACAGCTTTATGAGGAGCATCAGCACTGCTCTGCCTGAGCAGAACCATCACCGCCATAGGTTGTCAAATAACCCGGATTTAACCCACACAGGTAAGTCCAATGGGGTGCAGGCATGTCCTCTATGCTTACAGCTTCCCGTGGGTGTTGGTTTGATACCGTTTGGGGACAGCCAAGGAGGCATCTGCAGGCAACAAAGGTAGGTGTGTGCTTGTGTGTGTGTTTCCTATGCAGATCCTAAGCCCAGTGTCACATGCAAGTAGGAGGAGTAAGAAGGGTTCCTGGCAAATCCGGGTTATGGATTGCATTTAAAAAGGCCCCGTGGGAGTGCAATGGGCCCCTGTCTTGCTGCTTAGCAATAATGGTATGGGTTTAGGTTCTGCTGTGTGTACTGGTGGTTGACTGCCCCCCAGCCCAGAGTGTGCATGGAAAATTGTCTGGCAGCCTCCCTGACAGCAAGCAGTGATAGTGCCCATGAAGGGGACCTTGTTGGGCCCGCCCCTTTCACGGTTATCGCTTCTCGGCCTTTTGGCTAAGATCAAGTGTAGTATCTGTTCTTATCAGTTTAATATCTGATACGTCCCCTATCTGGGGACCATATATTAAATGGATTTTTGAGAACGGGGGCCGATTTCGAAGCTTGCTTCCGTCGCCCTATGCATTGACCCGATATGGCAGTATCTTCGGGTACAGTGCACCACCCCCTTACAGGGTTAAAAAGAAAGATTCCTACTTTCATTGCTACCTGCTTGCTGGCTAGCCAGCTAGCCAGCCCTGTGGGCCTTGCTGCTGCTGCAGCCAAAAAACAAAAGGTGGTGCTGCTGCTGCTTCTGCTGCTTCTGCTTCTGCTTGTGTCTGGCCCCTGTTGGAGCGTCCAGGCACAGGACTTCTGCTGCTGCTGACTAAATGGCCTCCTTAATTGGATCATTTGAGTAGCCAGCACACCTGTGCAGGTAGGGCATGACATGATAGGCAGCTGCCTTGATAGCGGGTGGGTGCTGAATGTTCCTAATTGACAAAATAAGATTAATGCTTATGAAGAAATATAAAATCTCATCCCTTCCCCAATATCGCGCCACACCCCTACCCCTTAATTCCCTGGTTGAACTTGATGGACATATGTCTTTTTTCGACCGTACTAACTATGTAACTATGTAACATAACATGGGGGGGGGGGGGGGTCTCCTGGCTGTTCACACAGGTGTGTCATTGCTGTACATTGACCATGCATTGCTTCTGTGGTATTGCAAAGGCAAAGACAAATGCTTCCAGCCATCCATTGCACTAATGGATTGGTCATCAGCTGGCTGTCTATGTCCCGCATCAATATAGACCAAAGTACAGAGGGTTAGGCTATGCTATTGTGCACCTACCTGATGCATCAGAAGGTGCGAGGCCCTTGCTAAATTCTGTGCACAGACTTTGAGATCTATGCTTTAGACTGTATCTAAACCTGCTCCAACATGGACTGACATTCTGGCCTACTTTCAGCCGATGCGACTTGTCTGTCGCTGAACAGTCGCTTTTTATGTATTCAGCACCTATGTATAATGTTGTAAAAATGCTCTAGAAGCTAAAGTCGCAGAAATGTCACACATATTTGGCCTGCAACTTTCTGTGCGACAAATTCAGACAGGAAAAATCAGTATAAATCCTTAGAAAATTATCCCCCAGTGTCTCCATCTGCTGGCGGTATTGAATAAGCATTGCTGCACTGATGGGGTATGCATTAGACGAAAAAAAAGAAGAAAAAGAAGAATAATACGCCCAGAAAAGAGGCGAAAAGGAGAAAAACGTAAAAAAACGTGAAAAAAAAGTAAGAGGAAGAGAAGGGAAAAAAAGGTGGAAATGGGTTTAAAAGTGATTTCGGCGGAGAAATATATATATATATATATATATATATATATATATATATATATATATATGCGCACACACACACATAGATATAAACGTATTCTCCGTTGAGATATTGCAGCCGCTGCTGTGTCCAGGCCCAGGAGCCTTAGCACTGTGCTGTGATGTCACTCAATACCACTGACATCACTAGGTGTAAACAACATCTCTCCTTTGCTGTGTATGTGACTATGGAGCTGTTTGGTGATGTCGTCTATTACGGCCTTCATAGAAGCAACAGGAGATTGTTGCATCCATCTTGAACCCTCAGAACTACAGTGCTATGATGTCACTCACTTCCACAGGCCTTGCAGAGTGTAAACAACAACAACCCAGCTTTGTTGTGTATGTAACCATAGGGATTTGTGATGTCACCTAGAACCTTCACAGCAGCGACAGCTTTATGAGGAGCATCAGCACTGCTCTGCCTGAGCAGAACCATCACCGCCATAGGTTGTCAAATAACCCGGATTTAACCCACACAGGTAAGTCCAATGGGGTGCAGGCATGTCCTCTATGCTTACAGCTTCCCGTGGGTGTTGGTTTGATACCGTTTGGGGACAGCCAAGGAGGCATCTGCAGGCAACAAAGGTAGGTGTGTGCTTGTGTGTGTGTTTCCTATGCAGATCCTAAGCCCAGTGTCACATGCAAGTAGGAGGAGTAAGAAGGGTTCCTGGCAAATCCGGGTTATGGATTGCATTTAAAAAGGCCCCGTGGGAGTGCAATGGGCCCCTGTCTTGCTGCTTAGCAATAATGGTATGGGTTTAGGTTCTGCTGTGTGTACTGGTGGTTGACTGCCCCCCAGCCCAGAGTGTGCATGGAAAATTGTCTGGCAGCCTCCCTGACAGCAAGCAGTGATAGTGCCCATGAAGGGGACCTTGTTGGGCCCGCCCCTTTCACGGTTATCGCTTCTCGGCCTTTTGGCTAAGATCAAGTGTAGTATCTGTTCTTATCAGTTTTCATGCTGGTGGGGATGGGTGCTGCATGGAGGATGCAGGTGTACCAGGGCTTTCCGGGGCTGGTTCTGAGGAATCAGCTCGACAGCTGCCCCGATGTGACCTGTTCCCTCCGGGTCTCGCCATGAGGCTGAGAGGGTCTAGAGCCGAGGTACTTTTGTGCCTCGGGGAGTGGTGACCCCGAGGTGCCGAAACTCACTGGGAAAATAGACTCACTGGGTTGAAGCACGGGCACCATAATCTCTTCACCTTGTGGCACTCACCTCTTGATTCCCGGCCTTCTGGCTAGGATCAGAGAAATTTTTATAGATCCGGCCGGATGTCCGGGCAGTATATCTGCACACATTCACTTATTTATTTCTTTTTTGTCTCACTGTGTCACTTTTTGTGTGTTGTGTGTTCACAGGATTTGTCAGGATGCGGTAGCCCTTCTGGGTGTCCCTCCTGGCGGTCTAGGGGAGGTGTGTGTGGCCATTAGGTTCCGCACCTCCCTGCAAACACCCCGGGTACTCCTGCTTTGGCAGGGTACCTACCGTAATCGGCTCTGCGGGCAGATACCTTGGCTAATGCCAAGGGGGATGCCGGGAGCATTTGTGGTCCCCTAGTAGCTTCGGCGAAAAGGGACATCGAACCTGGAACCTCGCAGGTACCTTTTGGTCCGGAGGCGAAGGGTAAGGTTTGTTGGGGGGCCTCTCTCCTATCGGAGAAGGGCTTGCGATAGACCGCATCCTTTGTGCACGTTTTTTTAGTGTAACACGTTTGCACTTTTTCTTGCACTTTGGGTGAATCGAAAGCACGTTCCTCGGCTTTAGATAAAAAAAGAAAAAAATCTGTTCTTATCAGTTTAATATCTGATACGTCCCCTATCTGGGGACCATATATTAAATGGATTTTTGAGAACGGGGGCCGATTTCGAAGCTTGCTTCCGTCGCCCTATGCATTGACCCGATATGGCAGTATCTTCGGGTACAGTGCACCACCCCCTTACAGGGTTAAAAAGAAAGATTCCTACTTTCATTGCTACCTGCTTGCTGGCTAGCCAGCTAGCCAGCCCTGTGGGCCTTGCTGCTGCTGCAGCCAAAAAACAAAAGGTGGTGCTGCTGCTGCTTCTGCTGCTTCTGCTTCTGCTTGTGTCTGGCCCCTGTTGGAGCGTCCAGGCACAGGACTTCTGCTGCTGCTGACTAAATGGCCTCCTTAATTGGATCATTTGAGTAGCCAGCACACCTGTGCAGGTAGGGCATGACAT
>NW_026608644.1:0-59027 GCF_029499605.1 Hyla sarda
AGGAGGCCATTTAGTCAGCAGCAGCAGAAGTCCTGTGCCTGGACGCTCCAACAGGGGCCAGACACAAGCAGAAGCAGAAGCAGCAGCAGCACCACCTTTTGTTTATTGGCTGCAGCAGCAGCAAGGCCCACAGGGCTGGCTAGCTGGCTAGCCAGCAAGCAGGTAGCAATGAAAGTAGGAATCTTTCTTTTTAACCCTGTAAGGGGGTGGTGCACTGTACCCGAAGATACTGCCATATCGGGTCAATGCATAGGGCGACGGAAGCAAGCTTCGAAATCGGCCCCCGTTCTCAAAAATCCATTTAATATATGGTCCCCAGATAGGGGACGTATCAGATATTAAACTGATAAGAACAGATACTACACTTGATCTTAGCCAAAAGGCCGAGAAGCGATAACCGTGAAAGGGGCGGGCCCAACAAGGTCCCCTTCATGGGCACTATCACTGCTTGCTGTCAGGGAGGCTGCCAGACAATTTTCCATGCACACTCTGGGCTGGGGGGCAGTCAACCACCAGTACACACAGCAGAACCTAAACCCATACCATTATTGCTAAGCAGCAAGACAGGGGCCCATTGCACTCCCACGGGGCCTTTTTAAATGCAATCCATAACCCGGATTTGCCAGGAACCCTTCTTACTCCTCCTACTTGCATGTGACACTGGGCTTAGGATCTGCATAGGAAACACACACACAAGCACACACCTACCTTTGTTGCCTGCAGATGCCTCCTTGGCTGTCCCCAAACGGTATCAAACCAACACCCACGGGAAGCTGTAAGCATAGAGGACATGCCTGCACCCCATTGGACTTACCTGTGTGGGTTAAATCCGGGTTATTTGACAACCTATGGCGGTGATGGTTCTGCTCAGGCAGAGCAGTGCTGATGCTCCTCATAAAGCTGTCGCTGCTGTGAAGGTTCTAGGTGACATCACAAATCCCTTTGGTTACATACACAACAAAGCTGGGTTGTTGTTGTTTACACTCTGCAAGGCCTGTGGAAGTGAGTGACATCATAGCACTGTAGTTCTGAGGGTTCAAGATGGATGCAACAATCTCCTGTTGCTTCTATGAAGGCCGTAATAGACGACATCACCAAACAGCTCCATAGTCACATACACAGCAAAGGAGAGATGTTGTTTACACCTAGTGATGTCAGTGGTATTGAGTGACATCACAGCACAGTGCTAAGGCTCCTGGGCCTGGACACAGCAGCGGCTGCAATATCTCAACGGAGAATACGTTTATATCTATGTGTGTGTGTGCGCATATATATATATATATACATATATATATATATATATATATATATATATATATATATATATATATATATATATTTCTCCGCCGAAATCACTTTTAAACCCATTTCCACCTTTTTTTCCCTTCTCTTCCTCTTACTTTTTTTTCACGTTTTTTTACGTTTTTCTCCTTTTCGCCTCTTTTCTGGGCGTATTATTCTTCTTTTTCTTCTTTTTTTTCGTCTAATGCATACCCCATCAGTGCAGCAATGCTTATTCAATACCGCCAGCAGATGGAGACACTGGGGGATAATTTTCTAAGGATTTATACTGATTTTTCCTGTCTGAATTTGTCGCACAGAAAGTTGCAGGCCAAATATGTGTGACATTTCTGCGACTTTAGCTTCTAGAGCATTTTTACAACATTATACATAGGTGCTGAATACATAAAAAGCGACTGTTCAGCGACAGACAAGTCGCATCGGCTGAAAGTAGGCCAGAATGTCAGTCCATGTTGGAGCAGGTTTAGATACAGTCTAAAGCATAGATCTCAAAGTCTGTGCACAGAATTTAGCAAGGGCCTCGCACCTTCTGATGCATCAGGTAGGTGCACAATAGCATAGCCTAACCCTCTGTACTTTGGTCTATATTGATGCGGGACATAGACAGCCAGCTGATGACCAATCCATTAGTGCAATGGATGGCTGGAAGCATTTGTCTTTGCCTTTGCAATACCACAGAAGCAATGCATGGTCAATGTACAGCAATGACACACCTGTGTGAACAGCCAGGAGACCCCCCCCCCCCCCATGTTATGTTACATAGTTACATAGTTAGTACGGTCGAAAAAAGACATATGTCCATCACGTTCAACCAGGGAATTAAGGGGTAGGGGTGTGGCGCGATATTGGGGAAGGGATGAGATTTTATATTTCTTCATAAGCATTAATCTTATTTTGTCAATTAGGAACATTCAGCACCCACCCGCTATCAAGGCAGCTGCCTATCATGTCATGCCCTACCTGCACAGGTGTGCTGGCTACTCAAATGATCCAATTAAGGAGGCCATTTAGTCAGCAGCAGCAGAAGTCCTGTGCCTGGACGCTCCAACAGGGGCCAGACACAAGCAGAAGCAGAAGCAGCAGAAGCAGCAGCAGCACCACCTTTTGTTTATTGGCTGCAGCAGCAGCAAGGCCCACAGGGCTGGCTAGCTGGCTAGCCAGCAAGCAGGTAGCAATGAAAGTAGGAATCTTTCTTTTTAACCCTGTAAGGGGGTGGTGCACTGTACCCGAAGATACTGCCATATCGGGTCAATGCATAGGGCGACGGAAGCAAGCTTCGAAATCGGCCCCCGTTCTCAAAAATCCATTTAATATATGGTCCCCAGATAGGGGACGTATCAGATATTAAACTGATAAGAACAGATACTACACTTGATCTTAGCCAAAAGGCCGAGAAGCGATAACCGTGAAAGGGGCGGGCCCAACAAGGTCCCCTTCATGGGCACTATCACTGCTTGCTGTCAGGGAGGCTGCCAGACAATTTTCCATGCACACTCTGGGCTGGGGGGCAGTCAACCACCAGTACACACAGCAGAACCTAAACCCATACCATTATTGCTAAGCAGCAAGACAGGGGCCCATTGCACTCCCACGGGGCCTTTTTAAATGCAATCCATAACCCGGATTTGCCAGGAACCCTTCTTACTCCTCCTACTTGCATGTGACACTGGGCTTAGGATCTGCATAGGAAACACACACACAAGCACACACCTACCTTTGTTGCCTGCAGATGCCTCCTTGGCTGTCCCCAAACGGTATCAAACCAACACCCACGGGAAGCTGTAAGCATAGAGGACATGCCTGCACCCCATTGGACTTACCTGTGTGGGTTAAATCCGGGTTATTTGACAACCTATGGCGGTGATGGTTCTGCTCAGGCAGAGCAGTGCTGATGCTCCTCATAAAGCTGTCGCTGCTGTGAAGGTTCTAGGTGACATCACAAATCCCTTTGGTTACATACACAACAAAGCTGGGTTGTTGTTGTTTACACTCTGCAAGGCCTGTGGAAGTGAGTGACATCATAGCACTGTAGTTCTGAGGGTTCAAGATGGATGCAACAATCTCCTGTTGCTTCTATGAAGGCCGTAATAGACGACATCACCAAACAGCTCCATAGTCACATACACAGCAAAGGAGAGATGTTGTTTACACCTAGTGATGTCAGTGGTATTGAGTGACATCACAGCACAGTGCTAAGGCTCCTGGGCCTGGACACAGCAGCGGCTGCAATATCTCAACGGAGAATACGTTTATATCTATGTGTGTGTGTGCGCATATATATATATATATATATATATATATATATATATATATATATATTCTCCGCCGAAATCACTTTTAAACCCATTTCCACCTTTTTTTCCCTTCTCTTCCTCTTACTTTTTTTTCACGTTTTTTTACGTTTTTCTCCTTTTCGCCTCTTTTCTGGGCGTATTATTCTTCTTTTTCTTCTTTTTTTTCGTCTAATGCATACCCCATCAGTGCAGCAATGCTTATTCAATACCGCCAGCAGATGGAGACACTGGGGGATAATTTTCTAAGGATTTATACTGATTTTTCCTGTCTGAATTTGTCGCACAGAAAGTTGCAGGCCAAATATGTGTGACATTTCTGCGACTTTAGCTTCTAGAGCATTTTTACAACATTATACATAGGTGCTGAATACATAAAAAGCGACTGTTCAGCGACAGACAAGTCGCATCGGCTGAAAGTAGGCCAGAATGTCAGTCCATGTTGGAGCAGGTTTAGATACAGTCTAAAGCATAGATCTCAAAGTCTGTGCACAGAATTTAGCAAGGGCCTCGCACCTTCTGATGCATCAGGTAGGTGCACAATAGCATAGCCTAACCCTCTGTACTTTGGTCTATATTGATGCGGGACATAGACAGCCAGCTGATGACCAATCCATTAGTGCAATGGATGGCTGGAAGCATTTGTCTTTGCCTTTGCAATACCACAGAAGCAATGCATGGTCAATGTACAGCAATGACACACCTGTGTGAACAGCCAGGAGACCCCCCCCCCCCCCATGTTATGTTACATAGTTACATAGTTAGTACGGTCGAAAAAAGACATATGTCCATCACGTTCAACCAGGGAATTAAGGGGTAGGGGTGTGGCGCGATATTGGGGAAGGGATGAGATTTTATATTTCTTCATAAGCATTAATCTTATTTTGTCAATTAGGAACATTCAGCACCCACCCGCTATCAAGGCAGCTGCCTATCATGTCATGCCCTACCTGCACAGGTGTGCTGGCTACTCAAATGATCCAATTAAGGAGGCCATTTAGTCAGCAGCAGCAGAAGTCCTGTGCCTGGACGCTCCAACAGGGGCCAGACACAAGCAGAAGCAGAAGCAGCAGAAGCAGCAGCAGCACCACCTTTTGTTTATTGGCTGCAGCAGCAGCAAGGCCCACAGGGCTGGCTAGCTGGCTAGCCAGCAAGCAGGTAGCAATGAAAGTAGGAATCTTTCTTTTTAACCCTGTAAGGGGGTGGTGCACTGTACCCGAAGATACTGCCATATCGGGTCAATGCATAGGGCGACGGAAGCAAGCTTCGAAATCGGCCCCCGTTCTCAAAAATCCATTTAATATATGGTCCCCAGATAGGGGACGTATCAGATATTAAACTGATAAGAACAGATACTACACTTGATCTTAGCCAAAAGGCCGAGAAGCGATAACCGTGAAAGGGGCGGGCCCAACAAGGTCCCCTTCATGGGCACTATCACTGCTTGCTGTCAGGGAGGCTGCCAGACAATTTTCCATGCACACTCTGGGCTGGGGGGCAGTCAACCACCAGTACACACAGCAGAACCTAAACCCATACCATTATTGCTAAGCAGCAAGACAGGGGCCCATTGCACTCCCACGGGGCCTTTTTAAATGCAATCCATAACCCGGATTTGCCAGGAACCCTTCTTACTCCTCCTACTTGCATGTGACACTGGGCTTAGGATCTGCATAGGAAACACACACACAAGCACACACCTACCTTTGTTGCCTGCAGATGCCTCCTTGGCTGTCCCCAAACGGTATCAAACCAACACCCACGGGAAGCTGTAAGCATAGAGGACATGCCTGCACCCCATTGGACTTACCTGTGTGGGTTAAATCCGGGTTATTTGACAACCTATGGCGGTGATGGTTCTGCTCAGGCAGAGCAGTGCTGATGCTCCTCATAAAGCTGTCGCTGCTGTGAAGGTTCTAGGTGACATCACAAATCCCTTTGGTTACATACACAACAAAGCTGGGTTGTTGTTGTTTACACTCTGCAAGGCCTGTGGAAGTGAGTGACATCATAGCACTGTAGTTCTGAGGGTTCAAGATGGATGCAACAATCTCCTGTTGCTTCTATGAAGGCCGTAATAGACGACATCACCAAACAGCTCCATAGTCACATACACAGCAAAGGAGAGATGTTGTTTACACCTAGTGATGTCAGTGGTATTGAGTGACATCACAGCACAGTGCTAAGGCTCCTGGGCCTGGACACAGCAGCGGCTGCAATATCTCAACGGAGAATACGTTTATATCTATGTGTGTGTGTGCGCATATATATATATATATATATATATATATATATATATATATATATATTTCTCCGCCGAAATCACTTTTAAACCCATTTCCACCTTTTTTTCCCTTCTCTTCCTCTTACTTTTTTTTCACGTTTTTTTACGTTTTTCTCCTTTTCGCCTCTTTTCTGGGCGTATTATTCTTCTTTTTCTTCTTTTTTTTCGTCTAATGCATACCCCATCAGTGCAGCAATGCTTATTCAATACCGCCAGCAGATGGAGACACTGGGGGATAATTTTCTAAGGATTTATACTGATTTTTCCTGTCTGAATTTGTCGCACAGAAAGTTGCAGGCCAAATATGTGTGACATTTCTGCGACTTTAGCTTCTAGAGCATTTTTACAACATTATACATAGGTGCTGAATACATAAAAAGCGACTGTTCAGCGACAGACAAGTCGCATCGGCTGAAAGTAGGCCAGAATGTCAGTCCATGTTGGAGCAGGTTTAGATACAGTCTAAAGCATAGATCTCAAAGTCTGTGCACAGAATTTAGCAAGGGCCTCGCACCTTCTGATGCATCAGGTAGGTGCACAATAGCATAGCCTAACCCTCTGTACTTTGGTCTATATTGATGCGGGACATAGACAGCCAGCTGATGACCAATCCATTAGTGCAATGGATGGCTGGAAGCATTTGTCTTTGCCTTTGCAATACCACAGAAGCAATGCATGGTCAATGTACAGCAATGACACACCTGTGTGAACAGCCAGGAGACCCCCCCCCCCCCCATGTTATGTTACATAGTTACATAGTTAGTACGGTCGAAAAAAGACATATGTCCATCACGTTCAACCAGGGAATTAAGGGGTAGGGGTGTGGCGCGATATTGGGGAAGGGATGAGATTTTATATTTCTTCATAAGCATTAATCTTATTTTGTCAATTAGGAACATTCAGCACCCACCCGCTATCAAGGCAGCTGCCTATCATGTCATGCCCTACCTGCACAGGTGTGCTGGCTACTCAAATGATCCAATTAAGGAGGCCATTTAGTCAGCAGCAGCAGAAGTCCTGTGCCTGGACGCTCCAACAGGGGCCAGACACAAGCAGAAGCAGAAGCAGCAGAAGCAGCAGCAGCACCACCTTTTGTTTATTGGCTGCAGCAGCAGCAAGGCCCACAGGGCTGGCTAGCTGGCTAGCCAGCAAGCAGGTAGCAATGAAAGTAGGAATCTTTCTTTTTAACCCTGTAAGGGGGTGGTGCACTGTACCCGAAGATACTGCCATATCGGGTCAATGCATAGGGCGACGGAAGCAAGCTTCGAAATCGGCCCCCGTTCTCAAAAATCCATTTAATATATGGTCCCCAGATAGGGGACGTATCAGATATTAAACTGATAAGAACAGATACTACACTTGATCTTAGCCAAAAGGCCGAGAAGCGATAACCGTGAAAGGGGCGGGCCCAACAAGGTCCCCTTCATGGGCACTATCACTGCTTGCTGTCAGGGAGGCTGCCAGACAATTTTCCATGCACACTCTGGGCTGGGGGGCAGTCAACCACCAGTACACACAGCAGAACCTAAACCCATACCATTATTGCTAAGCAGCAAGACAGGGGCCCATTGCACTCCCACGGGGCCTTTTTAAATGCAATCCATAACCCGGATTTGCCAGGAACCCTTCTTACTCCTCCTACTTGCATGTGACACTGGGCTTAGGATCTGCATAGGAAACACACACACAAGCACACACCTACCTTTGTTGCCTGCAGATGCCTCCTTGGCTGTCCCCAAACGGTATCAAACCAACACCCACGGGAAGCTGTAAGCATAGAGGACATGCCTGCACCCCATTGGACTTACCTGTGTGGGTTAAATCCGGGTTATTTGACAACCTATGGCGGTGATGGTTCTGCTCAGGCAGAGCAGTGCTGATGCTCCTCATAAAGCTGTCGCTGCTGTGAAGGTTCTAGGTGACATCACAAATCCCTTTGGTTACATACACAACAAAGCTGGGTTGTTGTTGTTTACACTCTGCAAGGCCTGTGGAAGTGAGTGACATCATAGCACTGTAGTTCTGAGGGTTCAAGATGGATGCAACAATCTCCTGTTGCTTCTATGAAGGCCGTAATAGACGACATCACCAAACAGCTCCATAGTCACATACACAGCAAAGGAGAGATGTTGTTTACACCTAGTGATGTCAGTGGTATTGAGTGACATCACAGCACAGTGCTAAGGCTCCTGGGCCTGGACACAGCAGCGGCTGCAATATCTCAACGGAGAATACGTTTATATCTATGTGTGTGTGTGCGCATATATATATATATATATATATATATATATATATATATATATATATTTCTCCGCCGAAATCACTTTTAAACCCATTTCCACCTTTTTTTCCCTTCTCTTCCTCTTACTTTTTTTTCACGTTTTTTTACGTTTTTCTCCTTTTCGCCTCTTTTCTGGGCGTATTATTCTTCTTTTTCTTCTTTTTTTTCGTCTAATGCATACCCCATCAGTGCAGCAATGCTTATTCAATACCGCCAGCAGATGGAGACACTGGGGGATAATTTTCTAAGGATTTATACTGATTTTTCCTGTCTGAATTTGTCGCACAGAAAGTTGCAGGCCAAATATGTGTGACATTTCTGCGACTTTAGCTTCTAGAGCATTTTTACAACATTATACATAGGTGCTGAATACATAAAAAGCGACTGTTCAGCGACAGACAAGTCGCATCGGCTGAAAGTAGGCCAGAATGTCAGTCCATGTTGGAGCAGGTTTAGATACAGTCTAAAGCATAGATCTCAAAGTCTGTGCACAGAATTTAGCAAGGGCCTCGCACCTTCTGATGCATCAGGTAGGTGCACAATAGCATAGCCTAACCCTCTGTACTTTGGTCTATATTGATGCGGGACATAGACAGCCAGCTGATGACCAATCCATTAGTGCAATGGATGGCTGGAAGCATTTGTCTTTGCCTTTGCAATACCACAGAAGCAATGCATGGTCAATGTACAGCAATGACACACCTGTGTGAACAGCCAGGAGACCCCCCCCCCCCATGTTATGTTACATAGTTACATAGTTAGTACGGTCGAAAAAAGACATATGTCCATCACGTTCAACCAGGGAATTAAGGGGTAGGGGTGTGGCGCGATATTGGGGAAGGGATGAGATTTTATATTTCTTCATAAGCATTAATCTTATTTTGTCAATTAGGAACATTCAGCACCCACCCGCTATCAAGGCAGCTGCCTATCATGTCATGCCCTACCTGCACAGGTGTGCTGGCTACTCAAATGATCCAATTAAGGAGGCCATTTAGTCAGCAGCAGCAGAAGTCCTGTGCCTGGACGCTCCAACAGGGGCCAGACACAAGCAGAAGCAGAAGCAGCAGAAGCAGCAGCAGCACCACCTTTTGTTTATTGGCTGCAGCAGCAGCAAGGCCCACAGGGCTGGCTAGCTGGCTAGCCAGCAAGCAGGTAGCAATGAAAGTAGGAATCTTTCTTTTTAACCCTGTAAGGGGGTGGTGCACTGTACCCGAAGATACTGCCATATCGGGTCAATGCATAGGGCGACGGAAGCAAGCTTCGAAATCGGCCCCCGTTCTCAAAAATCCATTTAATATATGGTCCCCAGATAGGGGACGTATCAGATATTAAACTGATAAGAACAGATACTACACTTGATCTTAGCCAAAAGGCCGAGAAGCGATAACCGTGAAAGGGGCGGGCCCAACAAGGTCCCCTTCATGGGCACTATCACTGCTTGCTGTCAGGGAGGCTGCCAGACAATTTTCCATGCACACTCTGGGCTGGGGGGCAGTCAACCACCAGTACACACAGCAGAACCTAAACCCATACCATTATTGCTAAGCAGCAAGACAGGGGCCCATTGCACTCCCACGGGGCCTTTTTAAATGCAATCCATAACCCGGATTTGCCAGGAACCCTTCTTACTCCTCCTACTTGCATGTGACACTGGGCTTAGGATCTGCATAGGAAACACACACACAAGCACACACCTACCTTTGTTGCCTGCAGATGCCTCCTTGGCTGTCCCCAAACGGTATCAAACCAACACCCACGGGAAGCTGTAAGCATAGAGGACATGCCTGCACCCCATTGGACTTACCTGTGTGGGTTAAATCCGGGTTATTTGACAACCTATGGCGGTGATGGTTCTGCTCAGGCAGAGCAGTGCTGATGCTCCTCATAAAGCTGTCGCTGCTGTGAAGGTTCTAGGTGACATCACAAATCCCTTTGGTTACATACACAACAAAGCTGGGTTGTTGTTGTTTACACTCTGCAAGGCCTGTGGAAGTGAGTGACATCATAGCACTGTAGTTCTGAGGGTTCAAGATGGATGCAACAATCTCCTGTTGCTTCTATGAAGGCCGTAATAGACAACATCACCAAACAGCTCCATAGTCACATACACAGCAAAGGAGAGATGTTGTTTACACCTAGTGATGTCAGTGGTATTGAGTGACATCACAGCACAGTGCTAAGGCTCCTGGGCCTGGACACAGCAGCGGCTGCAATATCTCAACGGAGAATACGTTTATATCTATGTGTGTGTGTGCGCATATATATATATATATATATATATATATATATATATATATATATATATATATATATATATATATTCTCCGCCGAAATCACTTTTAAACCCATTTCCACCTTTTTTTCCCTTCTCTTCCTCTTACTTTTTTTTCACGTTTTTTTACGTTTTTCTCCTTTTCGCCTCTTTTCTGGGCGTATTATTCTTCTTTTTCTTCTTTTTATTCGTCTAATGCATACCCCATCAGTGCAGCAATGCTTATTCAATACCGCCAGCAGATGGAGACACTGGGGGATAATTTTCTAAGGATTTATACTGATTTTTCCTGTCTGAATTTGTCGCACAGAAAGTTGCAGGCCAAATATGTGCGACATTTCTGCGACTTTAGCTTCTAGAGCATTTTTACAACATTATACATAGGTGCTGAATACATAAAAAGCGACTGTTCAGCGACAGACAAGTCGCATCGGCTGAAAGTAGGCCAGAATGTCAGTCCATGTTGGAGCAGGTTTAGATACAGTCTAAAGCATAGATCTCAAAGTCTGTGCACAGAATTTAGCAAGGGCCTCGCACCTTCTGATGCATCAGGTAGGTGCACAATAGCATAGCCTAACCCTCTGTACTTTGGTCTATATTGATGCGGGACATAGACAGCCAGCTGATGACCAATCCATTAGTGCAATGGATGGCTGGAAGCATTTGTCTTTGCCTTTGCAATACCACAGAAGCAATGCATGGTCAATGTACAGCAATGACACACCTGTGTGAACAGCCAGGAGACCCCCCCCCCCCCATGTTATGTTACATAGTTACATAGTTAGTACGGTCGAAAAAAGACATATGTCCATCACGTTCAACCAGGGAATTAAGGGGTAGGGGTGTGGCGCGATATTGGGGAAGGGATGAGATTTTATATTTCTTCATAAGCATTAATCTTATTTTGTCAATTAGGAACATTCAGCACCCACCCGCTATCAAGGCAGCTGCCTATCATGTCATGCCCTACCTGCACAGGTGTGCTGGCTACTCAAATGATCCAATTAAGGAGGCCATTTAGTCAGCAGCAGCAGAAGTCCTGTGCCTGGACGCTCCAACAGGGGCCAGACACAAGCAGAAGCAGAAGAAGCAGCAGCAGCACCACCTTTTGTTTATTGGCTGCAGCAGCAGCAAGGCCCACAGGGCTGGCTAGCTGGCTAGCCAGCAAGCAGGTAGCAATGAAAGTAGGAATCTTTCTTTTTAACCCTGTAAGGGGGTGGTGCACTGTACCCGAAGATACTGCCATATCGGGTCAATGCATAGGGCGACGGAAGCAAGCTTCGAAATCGGCCCCCGTTCTCAAAAATCCATTTAATATATGGTCCCCAGATAGGGGACGTATCAGATATTAAACTGATAAGAACAGATACTACACTTGATCTTAGCCAAAAGGCCGAGAAGCGATAACCGTGAAAGGGGCGGGCCCAACAAGGTCCCCTTCATGGGCACTATCACTGCTTGCTGTCAGGGAGGCTGCCAGACAATTTTCCATGCACACTCTGGGCTGGGGGGCAGTCAACCACCAGTACACACAGCAGAACCTAAACCCATACCATTATTGCTAAGCAGCAAGACAGGGGCCCATTGCACTCCCACGGGGCCTTTTTAAATGCAATCCATAACCCGGATTTGCCAGGAACCCTTCTTACTCCTCCTACTTGCATGTGACACTGGGCTTAGGATCTGCATAGGAAACACACACACAAGCACACACCTACCTTTGTTGCCTGCAGATGCCTCCTTGGCTGTCCCCAAACGGTATCAAACCAACACCCACGGGAAGCTGTAAGCATAGAGGACATGCCTGCACCCCATTGGACTTACCTGTGTGGGTTAAATCCGGGTTATTTGACAACCTATGGCGGTGATGGTTCTGCTCAGGCAGAGCAGTGCTGATGCTCCTCATAAAGCTGTCGCTGCTGTGAAGGTTCTAGGTGACATCACAAATCCCTTTGGTTACATACACAACAAAGCTGGGTTGTTGTTGTTTACACTCTGCAAGGCCTGTGGAAGTGAGTGACATCATAGCACTGTAGTTCTGAGGGTTCAAGATGGATGCAACAATCTCCTGTTGCTTCTATGAAGGCCGTAATAGACAACATCACCAAACAGCTCCATAGTCACATACACAGCAAAGGAGAGATGTTGTTTACACCTAGTGATGTCAGTGGTATTGAGTGACATCACAGCACAGTGCTAAGGCTCCTGGGCCTGGACACAGCAGCGGCTGCAATATCTCAACGGAGAATACGTTTATATCTATGTGTGTGTGTGCGCATATATATATATATATATATATATATTTCTCCGCCGAAATCACTTTTAAACCCATTTCCACCTTTTTTTCCCTTCTCTTCCTCTTACTTTTTTTTCACGTTTTTTTACGTTTTTCTCCTTTTCGCCTCTTTTCTGGGCGTATTATTCTTCTTTTTCTTCTTTTTTTTCGTCTAATGCATACCCCATCAGTGCAGCAATGCTTATTCAATACCGCCAGCAGATGGAGACACTGGGGGATAATTTTCTAAGGATTTATACTGATTTTTCCTGTCTGAATTTGTCGCACAGAAAGTTGCAGGCCAAATATGTGTGACATTTCTGCGACTTTAGCTTCTAGAGCATTTTTACAACATTATACATAGGTGCTGAATACATAAAAAGCGACTGTTCAGCGACAGACAAGTCGCATCGGCTGAAAGTAGGCCAGAATGTCAGTCCATGTTGGAGCAGGTTTAGATACAGTCTAAAGCATAGATCTCAAAGTCTGTGCACAGAATTTAGCAAGGGCCTCGCACCTTCTGATGCATCAGGTAGGTGCACAATAGCATAGCCTAACCCTCTGTACTTTGGTCTATATTGATGCGGGACATAGACAGCCAGCTGATGACCAATCCATTAGTGCAATGGATGGCTGGAAGCATTTGTCTTTGCCTTTGCAATACCACAGAAGCAATGCATGGTCAATGTACAGCAATGACACACCTGTGTGAACAGCCAGGAGACCCCCCCCCCCCCATGTTATGTTACATAGTTACATAGTTAGTACGGTCGAAAAAAGACATATGTCCATCACGTTCAACCAGGGAATTAAGGGGTAGGGGTGTGGCGCGATATTGGGGAAGGGATGAGATTTTATATTTCTTCATAAGCATTAATCTTATTTTGTCAATTAGGAACATTCAGCACCCACCCGCTATCAAGGCAGCTGCCTATCATGTCATGCCCTACCTGCACAGGTGTGCTGGCTACTCAAATGATCCAATTAAGGAGGCCATTTAGTCAGCAGCAGCAGAAGTCCTGTGCCTGGACGCTCCAACAGGGGCCAGACACAAGCAGAAGCAGAAGCAGCAGAAGCAGCAGCAGCACCACCTTTTGTTTATTGGCTGCAGCAGCAGCAAGGCCCACAGGGCTGGCTAGCTGGCTAGCCAGCAAGCAGGTAGCAATGAAAGTAGGAATCTTTCTTTTTAACCCTGTAAGGGGGTGGTGCACTGTACCCGAAGATACTGCCATATCGGGTCAATGCATAGGGCGACGGAAGCAAGCTTCGAAATCGGCCCCCGTTCTCAAAAATCCATTTAATATATGGTCCCCAGATAGGGGACGTATCAGATATTAAACTGATAAGAACAGATACTACACTTGATCTTAGCCAAAAGGCCGAGAAGCGATAACCGTGAAAGGGGCGGGCCCAACAAGGTCCCCTTCATGGGCACTATCACTGCTTGCTGTCAGGGAGGCTGCCAGACAATTTTCCATGCACACTCTGGGCTGGGGGGCAGTCAACCACCAGTACACACAGCAGAACCTAAACCCATACCATTATTGCTAAGCAGCAAGACAGGGGCCCATTGCACTCCCACGGGGCCTTTTTAAATGCAATCCATAACCCGGATTTGCCAGGAACCCTTCTTACTCCTCCTACTTGCATGTGACACTGGGCTTAGGATCTGCATAGGAAACACACACACAAGCACACACCTACCTTTGTTGCCTGCAGATGCCTCCTTGGCTGTCCCCAAACGGTATCAAACCAACACCCACGGGAAGCTGTAAGCATAGAGGACATGCCTGCACCCCATTGGACTTACCTGTGTGGGTTAAATCCGGGTTATTTGACAACCTATGGCGGTGATGGTTCTGCTCAGGCAGAGCAGTGCTGATGCTCCTCATAAAGCTGTCGCTGCTGTGAAGGTTCTAGGTGACATCACAAATCCCTTTGGTTACATACACAACAAAGCTGGGTTGTTGTTGTTTACACTCTGCAAGGCCTGTGGAAGTGAGTGACATCATAGCACTGTAGTTCTGAGGGTTCAAGATGGATGCAACAATCTCCTGTTGCTTCTATGAAGGCCGTAATAGACGACATCACCAAACAGCTCCATAGTCACATACACAGCAAAGGAGAGATGTTGTTTACACCTAGTGATGTCAGTGGTATTGAGTGACATCACAGCACAGTGCTAAGGCTCCTGGGCCTGGACACAGCAGCGGCTGCAATATCTCAACGGAGAATACGTTTATATCTATGTGTGTGTGTGCGCATATATATATATATATATATATATATTTCTCCGCCGAAATCACTTTTAAACCCATTTCCACCTTTTTTTCCCTTCTCTTCCTCTTACTTTTTTTTCACGTTTTTTTACGTTTTTCTCCTTTTCGCCTCTTTTCTGGGCGTATTATTCTTCTTTTTCTTCTTTTTTTTCGTCTAATGCATACCCCATCAGTGCAGCAATGCTTATTCAATACCGCCAGCAGATGGAGACACTGGGGGATAATTTTCTAAGGATTTATACTGATTTTTCCTGTCTGAATTTGTCGCACAGAAAGTTGCAGGCCAAATATGTGTGACATTTCTGCGACTTTAGCTTCTAGAGCATTTTTACAACATTATACATAGGTGCTGAATACATAAAAAGCGACTGTTCAGCGACAGACAAGTCGCATCGGCTGAAAGTAGGCCAGAATGTCAGTCCATGTTGGAGCAGGTTTAGATACAGTCTAAAGCATAGATCTCAAAGTCTGTGCACAGAATTTAGCAAGGGCCTCGCACCTTCTGATGCATCAGGTAGGTGCACAATAGCATAGCCTAACCCTCTGTACTTTGGTCTATATTGATGCGGGACATAGACAGCCAGCTGATGACCAATCCATTAGTGCAATGGATGGCTGGAAGCATTTGTCTTTGCCTTTGCAATACCACAGAAGCAATGCATGGTCAATGTACAGCAATGACACACCTGTGTGAACAGCCAGGAGACCCCCCCCCCCCCCATGTTATGTTACATAGTTACATAGTTAGTACGGTCGAAAAAAGACATATGTCCATCACGTTCAACCAGGGAATTAAGGGGTAGGGGTGTGGCGCGATATTGGGGAAGGGATGAGATTTTATATTTCTTCATAAGCATTAATCTTATTTTGTCAATTAGGAACATTCAGCACCCACCCGCTATCAAGGCAGCTGCCTATCATGTCATGCCCTACCTGCACAGGTGTGCTGGCTACTCAAATGATCCAATTAAGGAGGCCATTTAGTCAGCAGCAGCAGAAGTCCTGTGCCTGGACGCTCCAACAGGGGCCAGACACAAGCAGAAGCAGAAGCAGCAGAAGCAGCAGCAGCACCACCTTTTGTTTATTGGCTGCAGCAGCAGCAAGGCCCACAGGGCTGGCTAGCTGGCTAGCCAGCAAGCAGGTAGCAATGAAAGTAGGAATCTTTCTTTTTAACCCTGTAAGGGGGTGGTGCACTGTACCCGAAGATACTGCCATATCGGGTCAATGCATAGGGCGACGGAAGCAAGCTTCGAAATCGGCCCCCGTTCTCAAAAATCCATTTAATATATGGTCCCCAGATAGGGGACGTATCAGATATTAAACTGATAAGAACAGATACTACACTTGATCTTAGCCAAAAGGCCGAGAAGCGATAACCGTGAAAGGGGCGGGCCCAACAAGGTCCCCTTCATGGGCACTATCACTGCTTGCTGTCAGGGAGGCTGCCAGACAATTTTCCATGCACACTCTGGGCTGGGGGGCAGTCAACCACCAGTACACACAGCAGAACCTAAACCCATACCATTATTGCTAAGCAGCAAGACAGGGGCCCATTGCACTCCCACGGGGCCTTTTTAAATGCAATCCATAACCCGGATTTGCCAGGAACCCTTCTTACTCCTCCTACTTGCATGTGACACTGGGCTTAGGATCTGCATAGGAAACACACACACAAGCACACACCTACCTTTGTTGCCTGCAGATGCCTCCTTGGCTGTCCCCAAACGGTATCAAACCAACACCCACGGGAAGCTGTAAGCATAGAGGACATGCCTGCACCCCATTGGACTTACCTGTGTGGGTTAAATCCGGGTTATTTGACAACCTATGGCGGTGATGGTTCTGCTCAGGCAGAGCAGTGCTGATGCTCCTCATAAAGCTGTCGCTGCTGTGAAGGTTCTAGGTGACATCACAAATCCCTTTGGTTACATACACAACAAAGCTGGGTTGTTGTTGTTTACACTCTGCAAGGCCTGTGGAAGTGAGTGACATCATAGCACTGTAGTTCTGAGGGTTCAAGATGGATGCAACAATCTCCTGTTGCTTCTATGAAGGCCGTAATAGACGACATCACCAAACAGCTCCATAGTCACATACACAGCAAAGGAGAGATGTTGTTTACACCTAGTGATGTCAGTGGTATTGAGTGACATCACAGCACAGTGCTAAGGCTCCTGGGCCTGGACACAGCAGCGGCTGCAATATCTCAACGGAGAATACGTTTATATCTATGTGTGTGTGTGCGCATATATATATATATATATATATATATATATATATATATATATATATTTCTCCGCCGAAATCACTTTTAAACCCATTTCCACCTTTTTTTCCCTTCTCTTCCTCTTACTTTTTTTTTCACGTTTTTTTACGTTTTTCTCCTTTTCGCCTCTTTTCTGGGCGTATTATTCTTCTTTTTCTTCTTTTTTTTCGTCTAATGCATACCCCATCAGTGCAGCAATGCTTATTCAATACCGCCAGCAGATGGAGACACTGGGGGATAATTTTCTAAGGATTTATACTGATTTTTCCTGTCTGAATTTGTCGCACAGAAAGTTGCAGGCCAAATATGTGTGACATTTCTGCGACTTTAGCTTCTAGAGCATTTTTACAACATTATACATAGGTGCTGAATACATAAAAAGCGACTGTTCAGCGACAGACAAGTCGCATCGGCTGAAAGTAGGCCAGAATGTCAGTCCATGTTGGAGCAGGTTTAGATACAGTCTAAAGCATAGATCTCAAAGTCTGTGCACAGAATTTAGCAAGGGCCTCGCACCTTCTGATGCATCAGGTAGGTGCACAATAGCATAGCCTAACCCTCTGTACTTTGGTCTATATTGATGCGGGACATAGACAGCCAGCTGATGACCAATCCATTAGTGCAATGGATGGCTGGAAGCATTTGTCTTTGCCTTTGCAATACCACAGAAGCAATGCATGGTCAATGTACAGCAATGACACACCTGTGTGAACAGCCAGGAGACCCCCCCCCCCCCATGTTATGTTACATAGTTACATAGTTAGTACGGTCGAAAAAAGACATATGTCCATCACGTTCAACCAGGGAATTAAGGGGTAGGGGTGTGGCGCGATATTGGGGAAGGGATGAGATTTTATATTTCTTCATAAGCATTAATCTTATTTTGTCAATTAGGAACATTCAGCACCCACCCGCTATCAAGGCAGCTGCCTATCATGTCATGCCCTACCTGCACAGGTGTGCTGGCTACTCAAATGATCCAATTAAGGAGGCCATTTAGTCAGCAGCAGCAGAAGTCCTGTGCCTGGACGCTCCAACAGGGGCCAGACACAAGCAGAAGCAGAAGCAGCAGAAGCAGCAGCAGCACCACCTTTTGTTTATTGGCTGCAGCAGCAGCAAGGCCCACAGGGCTGGCTAGCTGGCTAGCCAGCAAGCAGGTAGCAATGAAAGTAGGAATCTTTCTTTTTAACCCTGTAAGGGGGTGGTGCACTGTACCCGAAGATACTGCCATATCGGGTCAATGCATAGGGCGACGGAAGCAAGCTTCGAAATCGGCCCCCGTTCTCAAAAATCCATTTAATATATGGTCCCCAGATAGGGGACGTATCAGATATTAAACTGATAAGAACAGATACTACACTTGATCTTAGCCAAAAGGCCGAGAAGCGATAACCGTGAAAGGGGCGGGCCCAACAAGGTCCCCTTCATGGGCACTATCACTGCTTGCTGTCAGGGAGGCTGCCAGACAATTTTCCATGCACACTCTGGGCTGGGGGGCAGTCAACCACCAGTACACACAGCAGAACCTAAACCCATACCATTATTGCTAAGCAGCAAGACAGGGGCCCATTGCACTCCCACGGGGCCTTTTTAAATGCAATCCATAACCCGGATTTGCCAGGAACCCTTCTTACTCCTCCTACTTGCATGTGACACTGGGCTTAGGATCTGCATAGGAAACACACACACAAGCACACACCTACCTTTGTTGCCTGCAGATGCCTCCTTGGCTGTCCCCAAACGGTATCAAACCAACACCCACGGGAAGCTGTAAGCATAGAGGACATGCCTGCACCCCATTGGACTTACCTGTGTGGGTTAAATCCGGGTTATTTGACAACCTATGGCGGTGATGGTTCTGCTCAGGCAGAGCAGTGCTGATGCTCCTCATAAAGCTGTCGCTGCTGTGAAGGTTCTAGGTGACATCACAAATCCCTTTGGTTACATACACAACAAAGCTGGGTTGTTGTTGTTTACACTCTGCAAGGCCTGTGGAAGTGAGTGACATCATAGCACTGTAGTTCTGAGGGTTCAAGATGGATGCAACAATCTCCTGTTGCTTCTATGAAGGCCGTAATAGACGACATCACCAAACAGCTCCATAGTCACATACACAGCAAAGGAGAGATGTTGTTTACACCTAGTGATGTCAGTGGTATTGAGTGACATCACAGCACAGTGCTAAGGCTCCTGGGCCTGGACACAGCAGCGGCTGCAATATCTCAACGGAGAATACGTTTATATCTATGTGTGTGTGTGCGCATATATATATATATATATATATATATATATATATATATATTTCTCCGCCGAAATCACTTTTAAACCCATTTCCACCTTTTTTTCCCTTCTCTTCCTCTTACTTTTTTTTCACGTTTTTTTACGTTTTTCTCCTTTTCGCCTCTTTTCTGGGCGTATTATTCTTCTTTTTCTTCTTTTTTTTCGTCTAATGCATACCCCATCAGTGCAGCAATGCTTATTCAATACCGCCAGCAGATGGAGACACTGGGGGATAATTTTCTAAGGATTTATACTGATTTTTCCTGTCTGAATTTGTCGCACAGAAAGTTGCAGGCCAAATATGTGTGACATTTCTGCGACTTTAGCTTCTAGAGCATTTTTACAACATTATACATAGGTGCTGAATACATAAAAAGCGACTGTTCAGCGACAGACAAGTCGCATCGGCTGAAAGTAGGCCAGAATATCAGTCCATGTTGGAGCAGGTTTAGATACAGTCTAAAGCATAGATCTCAAAGTCTGTGCACAGAATTTAGCAAGGGCCTCGCACCTTCTGATGCATCAGGTAGGTGCACAATAGCATAGCCTAACCCTCTGTACTTTGGTCTATATTGATGCGGGACATAGACAGCCAGCTGATGACCAATCCATTAGTGCAATGGATGGCTGGAAGCATTTGTCTTTGCCTTTGCAATACCACAGAAGCAATGCATGGTCAATGTACAGCAATGACACACCTGTGTGAACAGCCAGGAGACCCCCCCCCCCCCATGTTATGTTACATAGTTACATAGTTAGTACGGTCGAAAAAAGACATATGTCCATCACGTTCAACCAGGGAATTAAGGGGTAGGGGTGTGGCGCGATATTGGGGAAGGGATGAGATTTTATATTTCTTCATAAGCATTAATCTTATTTTGTCAATTAGGAACATTCAGCACCCACCCGCTATCAAGGCAGCTGCCTATCATGTCATGCCCTACCTGCACAGGTGTGCTGGCTACTCAAATGATCCAATTAAGGAGGCCATTTAGTCAGCAGCAGCAGAAGTCCTGTGCCTGGACGCTCCAACAGGGGCCAGACACAAGCAGAAGCAGAAGCAGCAGAAGCAGCAGAAGCAGCAGCAGCACCACCTTTTGTTTATTGGCTGCAGCAGCAGCAAGGCCCACAGGGCTGGCTAGCTGGCTAGCCAGCAAGCAGGTAGCAATGAAAGTAGGAATCTTTCTTTTTAACCCTGTAAGGGGGTGGTGCACTGTACCCGAAGATACTGCCATATCGGGTCAATGCATAGGGCGACGGAAGCAAGCTTCGAAATCGGCCCCCGTTCTCAAAAATCCATTTAATATATGGTCCCCAGATAGGGGACGTATCAGATATTAAACTGATAAGAACAGATTTTTTTTTTTTTTTTTTTTTTTTTTTTTTTTTTTTTTTTTTTTTTTTTTTTTTTATTTAAAGCCGAGGAACGTGCTTTCGATTCACCCAAAGTGCAAGAAAAAGTGCAAACGTGTTACACTAAAAAAACGTGCACAAAGGATGCGGTCTATCGCAAGCCCTTCTCCGATAGGAGAGAGGCCCCCCAACAAACCTTACCCTTCGCCTCCGGACCAAAAGGTACCTGCGAGGTTCCAGGTTCGATGTCCCTTTTCGCCGAAGCTACTAGGGGACCACAAATGCTCCCGGCATCCCCCTTGGCGTTAGCCAAGGTATCTGCCCGCAGAGCCGATTACGGTAGGTACCCTGCCAAAGCAGGAGTACCCGGGGTGTTTGCAGGGAGGTGCGGAACCTAATGGCCACACACACCTCCCCTAGACCGCCAGGAGGGACACCCAGAAGGGCTACCGCATCCTGACCAATCCTGTGAACACACAACACGCAAAAAGTGACACAGTGAGACAAAAAAGAAATAAATAAGTGAATGTGTGCAGATATACTGCCCGGACATCCGGCCGGATCTATAAAAATTTCTCTGATCCTAGCCAGAAGGCCGGGAATCAAGAGGTGAGTGCCACAAGGTGAAGAGATTATGGTGCCCGTGCTTCAACTCAGTGAGTCTATTCTCCCAGTGAGTTTCGGCACCTCGGGGTCACCACTCCCCGAGGCACAAAAGTACCTCGGCTCTAGACCCTCTCAGCCTCATGGCGAGACCCGGAGGGAACAGGTCACATCGGGGCAGCCGTCGAGCTGATTCCTCAGAACCAGCCCCGGAAAGCCCTGGTACACCTGCATCCTCCATGCAGCACCCATCCCCACCAGCATGAAAACTGATAAGAACAGATACTACACTTGATCTTAGCCAAAAGGCCGAGAAGCGATAACCGTGAAAGGGGCGGGCCCAACAAGGTCCCCTTCATGGGCACTATCACTGCTTGCTGTCAGGGAGGCTGCCAGACAATTTTCCATGCACACTCTGGGCTGGGGGGCAGTCAACCACCAGTACACACAGCAGAACCTAAACCCATACCATTATTGCTAAGCAGCAAGACAGGGGCCCATTGCACTCCCACGGGGCCTTTTTAAATGCAATCCATAACCCGGATTTGCCAGGAACCCTTCTTACTCCTCCTACTTGCATGTGACACTGGGCTTAGGATCTGCATAGGAAACACACACACAAGCACACACCTACCTTTGTTGCCTGCAGATGCCTCCTTGGCTGTCCCCAAACGGTATCAAACCAACACCCACGGGAAGCTGTAAGCATAGAGGACATGCCTGCACCCCATTGGACTTACCTGTGTGGGTTAAATCCGGGTTATTTGACAACCTATGGCGGTGATGGTTCTGCTCAGGCAGAGCAGTGCTGATGCTCCTCATAAAGCTGTCGCTGCTGTGAAGGTTCTAGGTGACATCACAAATCCCTTTGGTTACATACACAACAAAGCTGGGTTGTTGTTGTTTACACTCTGCAAGGCCTGTGGAAGTGAGTGACATCATAGCACTGTAGTTCTGAGGGTTCAAGATGGATGCAACAATCTCCTGTTGCTTCTATGAAGGCCGTAATAGACGACATCACCAAACAGCTCCATAGTCACATACACAGCAAAGGAGAGATGTTGTTTACACCTAGTGATGTCAGTGGTATTGAGTGACATCACAGCACAGTGCTAAGGCTCCTGGGCCTGGACACAGCAGCGGCTGCAATATCTCAACGGAGAATACGTTTATATCTATGTGTGTGTGCGCATATATATATATATATATATATATATATATATATATATATATATATTTCTCCGCCGAAATCACTTTTAAACCCATTTCCACCTTTTTTTCCCTTCTCTTCCTCTTACTTTTTTTTCACGTTTTTTTACGTTTTTCTCCTTTTCGCCTCTTTTCTGGGCGTATTATTCTTCTTTTTCTTCTTTTTTTTCGTCTAATGCATACCCCATCAGTGCAGCAATGCTTATTCAATACCGCCAGCAGATGGAGACACTGGGGGATAATTTTCTAAGGATTTATACTGATTTTTCCTGTCTGAATTTGTCGCACAGAAAGTTGCAGGCCAAATATGTGTGACATTTCTGCGACTTTAGCTTCTAGAGCATTTTTACAACATTATACATAGGTGCTGAATACATAAAAAGCGACTGTTCAGCGACAGACAAGTCGCATCGGCTGAAAGTAGGCCAGAATGTCAGTCCATGTTGGAGCAGGTTTAGATACAGTCTAAAGCATAGATCTCAAAGTCTGTGCACAGAATTTAGCAAGGGCCTCGCACCTTCTGATGCATCAGGTAGGTGCACAATAGCATAGCCTAACCCTCTGTACTTTGGTCTATATTGATGCGGGACATAGACAGCCAGCTGATGACCAATCCATTAGTGCAATGGATGGCTGGAAGCATTTGTCTTTGCCTTTGCAATACCACAGAAGCAATGCATGGTCAATGTACAGCAATGACACACCTGTGTGAACAGCCAGGAGACCCCCCCCCCCCATGTTATGTTACATAGTTACATAGTTAGTACGGTCGAAAAAAGACATATGTCCATCACGTTCAACCAGGGAATTAAGGGGTAGGGGTGTGGCGCGATATTGGGGAAGGGATGAGATTTTATATTTCTTCATAAGCATTAATCTTATTTTGTCAATTAGGAACATTCAGCACCCACCCGCTATCAAGGCAGCTGCCTATCATGTCATGCCCTACCTGCACAGGTGTGCTGGCTACTCAAATGATCCAATTAAGGAGGCCATTTAGTCAGCAGCAGCAGAAGTCCTGTGCCTGGACGCTCCAACAGGGGCCAGACACAAGCAGAAGCAGAAGCAGCAGCAGCACCACCTTTTGTTTATTGGCTGCAGCAGCAGCAAGGCCCACAGGGCTGGCTAGCTGGCTAGCCAGCAAGCAGGTAGCAATGAAAGTAGGAATCTTTCTTTTTAACCCTGTAAGGGGGTGGTGCACTGTACCCGAAGATACTGCCATATCGGGTCAATGCATAGGGCGACGGAAGCAAGCTTCGAAATCGGCCCCCGTTCTCAAAAATCCATTTAATATATGGTCCCCAGATAGGGGACGTATCAGATATTAAACTGATAAGAACAGATACTACACTTGATCTTAGCCAAAAGGCCGAGAAGCGATAACCGTGAAAGGGGCGGGCCCAACAAGGTCCCCTTCATGGGCACTATCACTGCTTGCTGTCAGGGAGGCTGCCAGACAATTTTCCATGCACACTCTGGGCTGGGGGGCAGTCAACCACCAGTACACACAGCAGAACCTAAACCCATACCATTATTGCTAAGCAGCAAGACAGGGGCCCATTGCACTCCCACGGGGCCTTTTTAAATGCAATCCATAACCCGGATTTGCCAGGAACCCTTCTTACTCCTCCTACTTGCATGTGACACTGGGCTTAGGATCTGCATAGGAAACACACACACAAGCACACACCTACCTTTGTTGCCTGCAGATGCCTCCTTGGCTGTCCCCAAACGGTATCAAACCAACACCCACGGGAAGCTGTAAGCATAGAGGACATGCCTGCACCCCATTGGACTTACCTGTGTGGGTTAAATCCGGGTTATTTGACAACCTATGGCGGTGATGGTTCTGCTCAGGCAGAGCAGTGCTGATGCTCCTCATAAAGCTGTCGCTGCTGTGAAGGTTCTAGGTGACATCACAAATCCCTTTGGTTACATACACAACAAAGCTGGGTTGTTGTTGTTTACACTCTGCAAGGCCTGTGGAAGTGAGTGACATCATAGCACTGTAGTTCTGAGGGTTCAAGATGGATGCAACAATCTCCTGTTGCTTCTATGAAGGCCGTAATAGACGACATCACCAAACAGCTCCATAGTCACATACACAGCAAAGGAGAGATGTTGTTTACACCTAGTGATGTCAGTGGTATTGAGTGACATCACAGCACAGTGCTAAGGCTCCTGGGCCTGGACACAGCAGCGGCTGCAATATCTCAACGGAGAATACGTTTATATCTATGTGTGTGTGTGCGCATATATATATATATATATATATATATATATATATATATATATATATATTTCTCCGCCGAAATCACTTTTAAACCCATTTCCACCTTTTTTTCCCTTCTCTTCCTCTTACTTTTTTTTCACGTTTTTTTACGTTTTTCTCCTTTTCGCCTCTTTTCTGGGCGTATTATTCTTCTTTTTCTTCTTTTTTTTCGTCTAATGCATACCCCATCAGTGCAGCAATGCTTATTCAATACCGCCAGCAGATGGAGACACTGGGGGATAATTTTCTAAGGATTTATACTGATTTTTCCTGTCTGAATTTGTCGCACAGAAAGTTGCAGGCCAAATATGTGTGACATTTCTGCGACTTTAGCTTCTAGAGCATTTTTACAACATTATACATAGGTGCTGAATACATAAAAAGCGACTGTTCAGCGACAGACAAGTCGCATCGGCTGAAAGTAGGCCAGAATGTCAGTCCATGTTGGAGCAGGTTTAGATACAGTCTAAAGCATAGATCTCAAAGTCTGTGCACAGAATTTAGCAAGGGCCTCGCACCTTCTGATGCATCAGGTAGGTGCACAATAGCATAGCCTAACCCTCTGTACTTTGGTCTATATTGATGCGGGACATAGACAGCCAGCTGATGACCAATCCATTAGTGCAATGGATGGCTGGAAGCATTTGTCTTTGCCTTTGCAATACCACAGAAGCAATGCATGGTCAATGTACAGCAATGACACACCTGTGTGAACAGCCAGGAGACCCCCCCCCCCCCATGTTATGTTACATAGTTACATAGTTAGTACGGTCGAAAAAAGACATATGTCCATCACGTTCAACCAGGGAATTAAGGGGTAGGGGTGTGGCGCGATATTGGGGAAGGGATGAGATTTTATATTTCTTCATAAGCATTAATCTTATTTTGTCAATTAGGAACATTCAGCACCCACCCGCTATCAAGGCAGCTGCCTATCATGTCATGCCCTACCTGCACAGGTGTGCTGGCTACTCAAATGATCCAATTAAGGAGGCCATTTAGTCAGCAGCAGCAGAAGTCCTGTGCCTGGACGCTCCAACAGGGGCCAGACACAAGCAGAAGCAGAAGCAGCAGAAGCAGCAGAAGCAGCAGCAGCACCACCTTTTGTTTATTGGCTGCAGCAGCAGCAAGGCCCACAGGGCTGGCTAGCTGGCTAGCCAGCAAGCAGATAGCAATGAAAGTAGGAATCTTTCTTTTTAACCCTGTAAGGGGGTGGTGCACTGTACCCGAAGATACTGCCATATCGGGTCAATGCATAGGGCGACGGAAGCAAGCTTCGAAATCGGCCCCCGTTCTCAAAAATCCATTTAATATATGGTCCCCAGATAGGGGACGTATCAGATATTAAACTGATAAGAACAGATACTACACTTGATCTTAGCCAAAAGGCCAAGAAGCGATAACCGTGAAAGGGGCGGGCCCAACAAGGTCCCCTTCATGGGCACTATCACTGCTTGCTGTCAGGGAGGCTGCCAGACAATTTTCCATGCACACTCTGGGCTGGGGGGCAGTCAACCACCAGTACACACAGCAGAACCTAAACCCATACCATTATTGCTAAGCAGCAAGACAGGGGCCCATTGCACTCCCACGGGGCCTTTTTAAATGCAATCCATAACCCGGATTTGCCAGGAACCCTTCTTACTCCTCCTACTTGCATGTGACACTGGGCTTAGGATCTGCATAGGAAACACACACACAAGCACACACCTACCTTTGTTGCCTGCAGATGCCTCCTTGGCTGTCCCCAAACGGTATCAAACCAACACCCACGGGAAGCTGTAAGCATAGAGGACATGCCTGCACCCCATTGGACTTACCTGTGTGGGTTAAATCCGGGTTATTTGACAACCTATGGCGGTGATGGTTCTGCTCAGGCAGAGCAGTGCTGATGCTCCTCATAAAGCTGTCGCTGCTGTGAAGGTTCTAGGTGACATCACAAATCCCTTTGGTTACATACACAACAAAGCTGGGTTGTTGTTGTTTACACTCTGCAAGGCCTGTGGAAGTGAGTGACATCATAGCACTGTAGTTCTGAGGGTTCAAGATGGATGCAACAATCTCCTGTTGCTTCTATGAAGGCCGTAATAGACGACATCACCAAACAGCTCCATAGTCACATACACAGCAAAGGAGAGATGTTGTTTACACCTAGTGATGTCAGTGGTATTGAGTGACATCACAGCACAGTGCTAAGGCTCCTGGGCCTGGACACAGCAGCGGCTGCAATATCTCAACGGAGAATACGTTTATATCTATGTGTGTGTGTGCGCATATATATATATATATATATATATATATATATTCTCCGCCGAAATCACTTTTAAACCCATTTCCACCTTTTTTTCCCTTCTCTTCCTCTTACTTTTTTTTCACGTTTTTTTACGTTTTTCTCCTTTTCGCCTCTTTTCTGGGCGTATTATTCTTCTTTTTCTTCTTTTTTTTCGTCTAATGCATACCCCATCAGTGCAGCAATGCTTATTCAATACCGCCAGCAGATGGAGACACTGGGGGATAATTTTCTAAGGATTTATACTGATTTTTCCTGTCTGAATTTGTCGCACAGAAAGTTGCAGGCCAAATATGTGTGACATTTCTGCGACTTTAGCTTCTAGAGCATTTTTACAACATTATACATAGGTGCTGAATACATAAAAAGCGACTGTTCAGCGACAGACAAGTCGCATCGGCTGAAAGTAGGCCAGAATGTCAGTCCATGTTGGAGCAGGTTTAGATACAGTCTAAAGCATAGATCTCAAAGTCTGTGCACAGAATTTAGCAAGGGCCTCGCACCTTCTGATGCATCAGGTAGGTGCACAATAGCATAGCCTAACCCTCTGTACTTTGGTCTATATTGATGCGGGACATAGACAGCCAGCTGATGACCAATCCATTAGTGCAATGGATGGCTGGAAGCATTTGTCTTTGCCTTTGCAATACCACAGAAGCAATGCATGGTCAATGTACAGCAATGACACACCTGTGTGAACAGCCAGGAGACCCCCCCCCCCCCATGTTATGTTACATAGTTACATAGTTAGTACGGTCGAAAAAAGACATATGTCCATCACGTTCAACCAGGGAATTAAGGGGTAGGGGTGTGGCGCGATATTGGGGAAGGGATGAGATTTTATATTTCTTCATAAGCATTAATCTTATTTTGTCAATTAGGAACATTCAGCACCCACCCGCTATCAAGGCAGCTGCCTATCATGTCATGCCCTACCTGCACAGGTGTGCTGGCTACTCAAATGATCCAATTAAGGAGGCCATTTAGTCAGCAGCAGCAGAAGTCCTGTGCCTGGACGCTCCAACAGGGGCCAGACACAAGCAGAAGCAGAAGCAGCAGAAGCAGCAGCAGCACCACCTTTTGTTTATTGGCTGCAGCAGCAGCAAGGCCCACAGGGCTGGCTAGCTGGCTAGCCAGCAAGCAGGTAGCAATGAAAGTAGGAATCTTTCTTTTTAACCCTGTAAGGGGGTGGTGCACTGTACCCGAAGATACTGCCATATCGGGTCAATGCATAGGGCGACGGAAGCAAGCTTCGAAATCGGCCCCCGTTCTCAAAAATCCATTTAATATATGGTCCCCAGATAGGGGACGTATCAGATATTAAACTGATAAGAACAGATACTACACTTGATCTTAGCCAAAAGGCCGAGAAGCGATAACCGTGAAAGGGGCGGGCCCAACAAGGTCCCCTTCATGGGCACTATCACTGCTTGCTGTCAGGGAGGCTGCCAGACAATTTTCCATGCACACTCTGGGCTGGGGGGCAGTCAACCACCAGTACACACAGCAGAACCTAAACCCATACCATTATTGCTAAGCAGCAAGACAGGGGCCCATTGCACTCCCACGGGGCCTTTTTAAATGCAATCCATAACCCGGATTTGCCAGGAACCCTTCTTACTCCTCCTACTTGCATGTGACACTGGGCTTAGGATCTGCATAGGAAACACACACACAAGCACACACCTACCTTTGTTGCCTGCAGATGCCTCCTTGGCTGTCCCCAAACGGTATCAAACCAACACCCACGGGAAGCTGTAAGCATAGAGGACATGCCTGCACCCCATTGGACTTACCTGTGTGGGTTAAATCCGGGTTATTTGACAACCTATGGCGGTGATGGTTCTGCTCAGGCAGAGCAGTGCTGATGCTCCTCATAAAGCTGTCGCTGCTGTGAAGGTTCTAGGTGACATCACAAATCCCTTTGGTTACATACACAACAAAGCTGGGTTGTTGTTGTTTACACTCTGCAAGGCCTGTGGAAGTGAGTGACATCATAGCACTGTAGTTCTGAGGGTTCAAGATGGATGCAACAATCTCCTGTTGCTTCTATGAAGGCCGTAATAGACGACATCACCAAACAGCTCCATAGTCACATACACAGCAAAGGAGAGATGTTGTTTACACCTAGTGATGTCAGTGGTATTGAGTGACATCACAGCACAGTGCTAAGGCTCCTGGGCCTGGACACAGCAGCGGCTGCAATATCTCAACGGAGAATACGTTTATATCTATGTGTGTGTGTGCGCATATATATATATATATATATATATATATATATATATATATATATATATTTCTCCGCCGAAATCACTTTTAAACCCATTTCCACCTTTTTTTCCCTTCTCTTCCTCTTACTTTTTTTTCACGTTTTTTTACGTTTTTCTCCTTTTCGCCTCTTTTCTGGGCGTATTATTCTTCTTTTTCTTCTTTTTTTTCGTCTAATGCATACCCCATCAGTGCAGCAATGCTTATTCAATACCGCCAGCAGATGGAGACACTGGGGGATAATTTTCTAAGGATTTATACTGATTTTTCCTGTCTGAATTTGTCGCACAGAAAGTTGCAGGCCAAATATGTGTGACATTTCTGCGACTTTAGCTTCTAGAGCATTTTTACAACATTATACATAGGTGCTGAATACATAAAAAGCGACTGTTCAGCGACAGACAAGTCGCATCGGCTGAAAGTAGGCCAGAATGTCAGTCCATGTTGGAGCAGGTTTAGATACAGTCTAAAGCATAGATCTCAAAGTCTGTGCACAGAATTTAGCAAGGGCCTCGCACCTTCTGATGCATCAGGTAGGTGCACAATAGCATAGCCTAACCCTCTGTACTTTGGTCTATATTGATGCGGGACATAGACAGCCAGCTGATGACCAATCCATTAGTGCAATGGATGGCTGGAAGCATTTGTCTTTGCCTTTGCAATACCACAGAAGCAATGCATGGTCAATGTACAGCAATGACACACCTGTGTGAACAGCCAGGAGACCCCCCCCCCCCCATGTTATGTTACATAGTTACATAGTTAGTACGGTCGAAAAAAGACATATGTCCATCACGTTCAACCAGGGAATTAAGGGGTAGGGGTGTGGCGCGATATTGGGGAAGGGATGAGATTTTATATTTCTTCATAAGCATTAATCTTATTTTGTCAATTAGGAACATTCAGCACCCACCCGCTATCAAGGCAGCTGCCTATCATGTCATGCCCTACCTGCACAGGTGTGCTGGCTACTCAAATGATCCAATTAAGGAGGCCATTTAGTCAGCAGCAGCAGAAGTCCTGTGCCTGGACGCTCCAACAGGGGCCAGACACAAGCAGAAGCAGAAGCAGCAGAAGCAGCAGCAGCACCACCTTTTGTTTATTGGCTGCAGCAGCAGCAAGGCCCACAGGGCTGGCTAGCTGGCTAGCCAGCAAGCAGGTAGCAATGAAAGTAGGAATCTTTCTTTTTAACCCTGTAAGGGGGTGGTGCACTGTACCCGAAGATACTGCCATATCGGGTCAATGCATAGGGCGACGGAAGCAAGCTTCGAAATCGGCCCCCGTTCTCAAAAATCCATTTAATATATGGTCCCCAGATAGGGGACGTATCAGATATTAAACTGATAAGAACAGATACTACACTTGATCTTAGCCAAAAGGCCGAGAAGCGATAACCGTGAAAGGGGCGGGCCCAACAAGGTCCCCTTCATGGGCACTATCACTGCTTGCTGTCAGGGAGGCTGCCAGACAATTTTCCATGCACACTCTGGGCTGGGGGGCAGTCAACCACCAGTACACACAGCAGAACCTAAACCCATACCATTATTGCTAAGCAGCAAGACAGGGGCCCATTGCACTCCCACGGGGCCTTTTTAAATGCAATCCATAACCCGGATTTGCCAGGAACCCTTCTTACTCCTCCTACTTGCATGTGACACTGGGCTTAGGATCTGCATAGGAAACACACACACAAGCACACACCTACCTTTGTTGCCTGCAGATGCCTCCTTGGCTGTCCCCAAACGGTATCAAACCAACACCCACGGGAAGCTGTAAGCATAGAGGACATGCCTGCACCCCATTGGACTTACCTGTGTGGGTTAAATCCGGGTTATTTGACAACCTATGGCGGTGATGGTTCTGCTCAGGCAGAGCAGTGCTGATGCTCCTCATAAAGCTGTCGCTGCTGTGAAGGTTCTAGGTGACATCACAAATCCCTTTGGTTACATACACAACAAAGCTGGGTTGTTGTTGTTTACACTCTGCAAGGCCTGTGGAAGTGAGTGACATCATAGCACTGTAGTTCTGAGGGTTCAAGATGGATGCAACAATCTCCTGTTGCTTCTATGAAGGCCGTAATAGACGACATCACCAAACAGCTCCATAGTCACATACACAGCAAAGGAGAGATGTTGTTTACACCTAGTGATGTCAGTGGTATTGAGTGACATCACAGCACAGTGCTAAGGCTCCTGGGCCTGGACACAGCAGCGGCTGCAATATCTCAACGGAGAATACGTTTATATCTATGTGTGTGTGTGCGCATATATATATATATATATATATATATATATATATATATATATATATTTCTCCGCCGAAATCACTTTTAAACCCATTTCCACCTTTTTTTCCCTTCTCTTCCTCTTACTTTTTTTTCACGTTTTTTTACGTTTTTCTCCTTTTCGCCTCTTTTCTGGGCGTATTATTCTTCTTTTTCTTCTTTTTTTTCGTCTAATGCATACCCCATCAGTGCAGCAATGCTTATTCAATACCGCCAGCAGATGGAGACACTGGGGGATAATTTTCTAAGGATTTATACTGATTTTTCCTGTCTGAATTTGTCGCACAGAAAGTTGCAGGCCAAATATGTGTGACATTTCTGCGACTTTAGCTTCTAGAGCATTTTTACAACATTATACATAGGTGCTGAATACATAAAAAGCGACTGTTCAGCGACAGACAAGTCGCATCGGCTGAAAGTAGGCCAGAATGTCAGTCCATGTTGGAGCAGGTTTAGATACAGTCTAAAGCATAGATCTCAAAGTCTGTGCACAGAATTTAGCAAGGGCCTCGCACCTTCTGATGCATCAGGTAGGTGCACAATAGCATAGCCTAACCCTCTGTACTTTGGTCTATATTGATGCGGGACATAGACAGCCAGCTGATGACCAATCCATTAGTGCAATGGATGGCTGGAAGCATTTGTCTTTGCCTTTGCAATACCACAGAAGCAATGCATGGTCAATGTACAGCAATGACACACCTGTGTGAACAGCCAGGAGACCCCCCCCCCCCCATGTTATGTTACATAGTTACATAGTTAGTACGGTCGAAAAAAGACATATGTCCATCACGTTCAACCAGGGAATTAAGGGGTAGGGGTGTGGCGCGATATTGGGGAAGGGATGAGATTTTATATTTCTTCATAAGCATTAATCTTATTTTGTCAATTAGGAACATTCAGCACCCACCCGCTATCAAGGCAGCTGCCTATCATGTCATGCCCTACCTGCACAGGTGTGCTGGCTACTCAAATGATCCAATTAAGGAGGCCATTTAGTCAGCAGCAGCAGAAGTCCTGTGCCTGGACGCTCCAACAGGGGCCAGACACAAGCAGAAGCAGAAGCAGCAGAAGCAGCAGCAGCACCACCTTTTGTTTATTGGCTGCAGCAGCAGCAAGGCCCACAGGGCTGGCTAGCTGGCTAGCCAGCAAGCAGGTAGCAATGAAAGTAGGAATCTTTCTTTTTAACCCTGTAAGGGGGTGGTGCACTGTACCCGAAGATACTGCCATATCGGGTCAATGCATAGGGCGACGGAAGCAAGCTTCGAAATCGGCCCCCGTTCTCAAAAATCCATTTAATATATGGTCCCCAGATAGGGGACGTATCAGATATTAAACTGATAAGAACAGATACTACACTTGATCTTAGCCAAAAGGCCGAGAAGCGATAACCGTGAAAGGGGCGGGCCCAACAAGGTCCCCTTCATGGGCACTATCACTGCTTGCTGTCAGGGAGGCTGCCAGACAATTTTCCATGCACACTCTGGGCTGGGGGGCAGTCAACCACCAGTACACACAGCAGAACCTAAACCCATACCATTATTGCTAAGCAGCAAGACAGGGGCCCATTGCACTCCCACGGGGCCTTTTTAAATGCAATCCATAACCCGGATTTGCCAGGAACCCTTCTTACTCCTCCTACTTGCATGTGACACTGGGCTTAGGATCTGCATAGGAAACACACACACAAGCACACACCTACCTTTGTTGCCTGCAGATGCCTCCTTGGCTGTCCCCAAACGGTATCAAACCAACACCCACGGGAAGCTGTAAGCATAGAGGACATGCCTGCACCCCATTGGACTTACCTGTGTGGGTTAAATCCGGGTTATTTGACAACCTATGGCGGTGATGGTTCTGCTCAGGCAGAGCAGTGCTGATGCTCCTCATAAAGCTGTCGCTGCTGTGAAGGTTCTAGGTGACATCACAAATCCCTTTGGTTACATACACAACAAAGCTGGGTTGTTGTTGTTTACACTCTGCAAGGCCTGTGGAAGTGAGTGACATCATAGCACTGTAGTTCTGAGGGTTCAAGATGGATGCAACAATCTCCTGTTGCTTCTATGAAGGCCGTAATAGACGACATCACCAAACAGCTCCATAGTCACATACACAGCAAAGGAGAGATGTTGTTTACACCTAGTGATGTCAGTGGTATTGAGTGACATCACAGCACAGTGCTAAGGCTCCTGGGCCTGGACACAGCAGCGGCTGCAATATCTCAACGGAGAATACGTTTATATCTATGTGTGTGTGTGCGCATATATATATATATATATATATATATATATATATATATATATATTTCTCCGCCGAAATCACTTTTAAACCCATTTCCACCTTTTTTTCCCTTCTCTTCCTCTTACTTTTTTTTCACGTTTTTTTACGTTTTTCTCCTTTTCGCCTCTTTTCTGGGCGTATTATTCTTCTTTTTCTTCTTTTTTTTCGTCTAATGCATACCCCATCAGTGCAGCAATGCTTATTCAATACCGCCAGCAGATGGAGACACTGGGGGATAATTTTCTAAGGATTTATACTGATTTTTCCTGTCTGAATTTGTCGCACAGAAAGTTGCAGGCCAAATATGTGTGACATTTCTGCGACTTTAGCTTCTAGAGCATTTTTACAACATTATACATAGGTGCTGAATACATAAAAAGCGACTGTTCAGCGACAGACAAGTCGCATCGGCTGAAAGTAGGCCAGAATGTCAGTCCATGTTGGAGCAGGTTTAGATACAGTCTAAAGCATAGATCTCAAAGTCTGTGCACAGAATTTAGCAAGGGCCTCGCACCTTCTGATGCATCAGGTAGGTGCACAATAGCATAGCCTAACCCTCTGTACTTTGGTCTATATTGATGCGGGACATAGACAGCCAGCTGATGACCAATCCATTAGTGCAATGGATGGCTGGAAGCATTTGTCTTTGCCTTTGCAATACCACAGAAGCAATGCATGGTCAATGTACAGCAATGACACACCTGTGTGAACAGCCAGGAGACCCCCCCCCCCCCCATGTTATGTTACATAGTTACATAGTTAGTACGGTCGAAAAAAGACATATGTCCATCACGTTCAACCAGGGAATTAAGGGGTAGGGGTGTGGCGCGATATTGGGGAAGGGATGAGATTTTATATTTCTTCATAAGCATTAATCTTATTTTGTCAATTAGGAACATTCAGCACCCACCCGCTATCAAGGCAGCTGCCTATCATGTCATGCCCTACCTGCACAGGTGTGCTGGCTACTCAAATGATCCAATTAAGGAGGCCATTTAGTCAGCAGCAGCAGAAGTCCTGTGCCTGGACGCTCCAACAGGGGCCAGACACAAGCAGAAGCAGAAGCAGCAGAAGCGCAGCAGCAGCACCACCTTTTGTTTATTGGCTGCAGCAGCAGCAAGGCCCACAGGGCTGGCTAGCTGGCTAGCCAGCAAGCAGGTAGCAATGAAAGTAGGAATCTTTCTTTTTAACCCTGTAAGGGGGTGGTGCACTGTACCCGAAGATACTGCTATATCGGGTCAATGCATAGGGCGACGGAAGCAAGCTTCGAAATCGGCCCCCGTTCTCAAAAATCCATTTAATATATGGTCCCCAGATAGGGGACGTATCAGATATTAAACTGATAAGAACAGATACTACACTTGATCTTAGCCAAAAGGCCGAGAAGCGATAACCGTGAAAGGGGCGGGCCCAACAAGGTCCCCTTCATGGGCACTATCACTGCTTGCTGTCAGGGAGGCTGCCAGACAATTTTCCATGCACACTCTGGGCTGGGGGGCAGTCAACCACCAGTACACACAGCAGAACCTAAACCCATACCATTATTGCTAAGCAGCAAGACAGGGGCCCATTGCACTCCCACGGGGCCTTTTTAAATGCAATCCATAACCCGGATTTGCCAGGAACCCTTCTTACTCCTCCTACTTGCATGTGACACTGGGCTTAGGATCTGCATAGGAAACACACACACAAGCACACACCTACCTTTGTTGCCTGCAGATGCCTCCTTGGCTGTCCCCAAACGGTATCAAACCAACACCCACGGGAAGCTGTAAGCATAGAGGACATGCCTGCACCCCATTGGACTTACCTGTGTGGGTTAAATCCGGGTTATTTGACAACCTATGGCGGTGATGGTTCTGCTCAGGCAGAGCAGTGCTGATGCTCCTCATAAAGCTGTCGCTGCTGTGAAGGTTCTAGGTGACATCACAAATCCCTTTGGTTACATACACAACAAAGCTGGGTTGTTGTTGTTTACACTCTGCAAGGCCTGTGGAAGTGAGTGACATCATAGCACTGTAGTTCTGAGGGTTCAAGATGGATGCAACAATCTCCTGTTGCTTCTATGAAGGCCGTAATAGACGACATCACCAAACAGCTCCATAGTCACATACACAGCAAAGGAGAGATGTTGTTTACACCTAGTGATGTCAGTGGTATTGAGTGACATCACAGCACAGTGCTAAGGCTCCTGGGCCTGGACACAGCAGCGGCTGCAATATCTCAACGGAGAATACGTTTATATCTATGTGTGTGTGTGCGCATATATATATATATATATATATATATATATATATATATATATATATTTCTCCGCCGAAATCACTTTTAAACCCATTTCCACCTTTTTTTCCCTTCTCTTCCTCTTACTTTTTTTTCACGTTTTTTTACGTTTTTCTCCTTTTCGCCTCTTTTCTGGGCGTATTATTCTTCTTTTTCTTCTTTTTTTTCGTCTAATGCATACCCCATCAGTGCAGCAATGCTTATTCAATACCGCCAGCAGATGGAGACACTGGGGGATAATTTTCTAAGGATTTATACTGATTTTTCCTGTCTGAATTTGTCGCACAGAAAGTTGCAGGCCAAATATGTGTGACATTTCTGCGACTTTAGCTTCTAGAGCATTTTTACAACATTATACATAGGTGCTGAATACATAAAAAGCGACTGTTCAGCGACAGACAAGTCGCATCGGCTGAAAGTAGGCCAGAATGTCAGTCCATGTTGGAGCAGGTTTAGATACAGTCTAAAGCATAGATCTCAAAGTCTGTGCACAGAATTTAGCAAGGGCCTCGCACCTTCTGATGCATCAGGTAGGTGCACAATAGCATAGCCTAACCCTCTGTACTTTGGTCTATATTGATGCGGGACATAGACAGCCAGCTGATGACCAATCCATTAGTGCAATGGATGGCTGGAAGCATTTGTCTTTGCCTTTGCAATACCACAGAAGCAATGCATGGTCAATGTACAGCAATGACACACCTGTGTGAACAGCCAGGAGACCCCCCCCCCCCCATGTTATGTTACATAGTTACATAGTTAGTACGGTCGAAAAAAGACATATGTCCATCACGTTCAACCAGGGAATTAAGGGGTAGGGGTGTGGCGCGATATTGGGGAAGGGATGAGATTTTATATTTCTTCATAAGCATTAATCTTATTTTGTCAATTAGGAACATTCAGCACCCACCCGCTATCAAGGCAGCTGCCTATCATGTCATGCCCTACCTGCACAGGTGTGCTGGCTACTCAAATGATCCAATTAAGGAGGCCATTTAGTCAGCAGCAGCAGAAGTCCTGTGCCTGGACGCTCCAACAGGGGCCAGACACAAGCAGAAGCAGAAGCAGCAGAAGCAGCAGCAGCACCACCTTTTGTTTATTGGCTGCAGCAGCAGCAAGGCCCACAGGGCTGGCTAGCTGGCTAGCCAGCAAGCAGGTAGCAATGAAAGTAGGAATCTTTCTTTTTAACCCTGTAAGGGGGTGGTGCACTGTACCCGAAGATACTGCCATATCGGGTCAATGCATAGGGCGACGGAAGCAAGCTTCGAAATCGGCCCCCGTTCTCAAAAATCCATTTAATATATGGTCCCCAGATAGGGGACGTATCAGATATTAAACTGATAAGAACAGATACTACACTTGATCTTAGCCAAAAGGCCGAGAAGCGATAACCGTGAAAGGGGCGGGCCCAACAAGGTCCCCTTCATGGGCACTATCACTGCTTGCTGTCAGGGAGGCTGCCAGACAATTTTCCATGCACACTCTGGGCTGGGGGGCAGTCAACCACCAGTACACACAGCAGAACCTAAACCCATACCATTATTGCTAAGCAGCAAGACAGGGGCCCATTGCACTCCCACGGGGCCTTTTTAAATGCAATCCATAACCCGGATTTGCCAGGAACCCTTCTTACTCCTCCTACTTGCATGTGACACTGGGCTTAGGATCTGCATAGGAAACACACACACAAGCACACACCTACCTTTGTTGCCTGCAGATGCCTCCTTGGCTGTCCCCAAACGGTATCAAACCAACACCCACGGGAAGCTGTAAGCATAGAGGACATGCCTGCACCCCATTGGACTTACCTGTGTGGGTTAAATCCGGGTTATTTGACAACCTATGGCGGTGATGGTTCTGCTCAGGCAGAGCAGTGCTGATGCTCCTCATAAAGCTGTCGCTGCTGTGAAGGTTCTAGGTGACATCACAAATCCCTTTGGTTACATACACAACAAAGCTGGGTTGTTGTTGTTTACACTCTGCAAGGCCTGTGGAAGTGAGTGACATCATAGCACTGTAGTTCTGAGGGTTCAAGATGGATGCAACAATCTCCTGTTGCTTCTATGAAGGCCGTAATAGACGACATCACCAAACAGCTCCATAGTCACATACACAGCAAAGGAGAGATGTTGTTTACACCTAGTGATGTCAGTGGTATTGAGTGACATCACAGCACAGTGCTAAGGCTCCTGGGCCTGGACACAGCAGCGGCTGCAATATCTCAACGGAGAATACGTTTATATCTATGTGTGTGTGTGCGCATATATATATATATATATATATATATATATATATATATATATATATTTCTCCGCCGAAATCACTTTTAAACCCATTTCCACCTTTTTTTCCCTTCTCTTCCTCTTACTTTTTTTTCACGTTTTTTTACGTTTTTCTCCTTTTCGCCTCTTTTCTGGGCGTATTATTCTTCTTTTTCTTCTTTTTTTTCGTCTAATGCATACCCCATCAGTGCAGCAATGCTTATTCAATACCGCCAGCAGATGGAGACACTGGGGGATAATTTTCTAAGGATTTATACTGATTTTTCCTGTCTGAATTTGTCGCACAGAAAGTTGCAGGCCAAATATGTGTGACATTTCTGCGACTTTAGCTTCTAGAGCATTTTTACAACATTATACATAGGTGCTGAATACATAAAAAGCGACTGTTCAGCGACAGACAAGTCGCATCGGCTGAAAGTAGGCCAGAATGTCAGTCCATGTTGGAGCAGGTTTAGATACAGTCTAAAGCATAGATCTCAAAGTCTGTGCACAGAATTTAGCAAGGGCCTCGCACCTTCTGATGCATCAGGTAGGTGCACAATAGCATAGCCTAACCCTCTGTACTTTGGTCTATATTGATGCGGGACATAGACAGCCAGCTGATGACCAATCCATTAGTGCAATGGATGGCTGGAAGCATTTGTCTTTGCCTTTGCAATACCACAGAAGCAATGCATGGTCAATGTACAGCAATGACACACCTGTGTGAACAGCCAGGAGACCCCCCCCCCCCCATGTTATGTTACATAGTTACATAGTTAGTACGGTCGAAAAAAGACATATGTCCATCACGTTCAACCAGGGAATTAAGGGGTAGGGGTGTGGCGCGATATTGGGGAAGGGATGAGATTTTATATTTCTTCATAAGCATTAATCTTATTTTGTCAATTAGGAACATTCAGCACCCACCCGCTATCAAGGCAGCTGCCTATCATGTCATGCCCTACCTGCACAGGTGTGCTGGCTACTCAAATGATCCAATTAAGGAGGCCATTTAGTCAGCAGCAGCAGAAGTCCTGTGCCTGGACGCTCCAACAGGGGCCAGACACAAGCAGAAGCAGAAGCAGAAGCAGCAGAAGCAGCAGCAGCACCACCTTTTGTTTATTGGCTGCAGCAGCAGCAAGGCCCACAGGGCTGGCTAGCTGGCTAGCCAGCAAGCAGGTAGCAATGAAAGTAGGAATCTTTCTTTTTAACCCTGTAAGGGGGTGGTGCACTGTACCCGAAGATACTGCCATATCGGGTCAATGCATAGGGCGACGGAAGCAAGCTTCGAAATCGGCCCCCGTTCTCAAAAATCCATTTAATATATGGTCCCCAGATAGGGGACGTATCAGATATTAAACTGATAAGAACAGATACTACACTTGATCTTAGCCAAAAGGCCGAGAAGCGATAACCGTGAAAGGGGCGGGCCCAACAAGGTCCCCTTCATGGGCACTATCACTGCTTGCTGTCAGGGAGGCTGCCAGACAATTTTCCATGCACACTCTGGGCTGGGGGGCAGTCAACCACCAGTACACACAGCAGAACCTAAACCCATACCATTATTGCTAAGCAGCAAGACAGGGGCCCATTGCACTCCCACGGGGCCTTTTTAAATGCAATCCATAACCCGGATTTGCCAGGAACCCTTCTTACTCCTCCTACTTGCATGTGACACTGGGCTTAGGATCTGCATAGGAAACACACACACAAGCACACACCTACCTTTGTTGCCTGCAGATGCCTCCTTGGCTGTCCCCAAACGGTATCAAACCAACACCCACGGGAAGCTGTAAGCATAGAGGACATGCCTGCACCCCATTGGACTTACCTGTGTGGGTTAAATCCGGGTTATTTGACAACCTATGGCGGTGATGGTTCTGCTCAGGCAGAGCAGTGCTGATGCTCCTCATAAAGCTGTCGCTGCTGTGAAGGTTCTAGGTGACATCACAAATCCCTTTGGTTACATACACAACAAAGCTGGGTTGTTGTTGTTTACACTCTGCAAGGCCTGTGGAAGTGAGTGACATCATAGCACTGTAGTTCTGAGGGTTCAAGATGGATGCAACAATCTCCTGTTGCTTCTATGAAGGCCGTAATAGACGACATCACCAAACAGCTCCATAGTCACATACACAGCAAAGGAGAGATGTTGTTTACACCTAGTGATGTCAGTGGTATTGAGTGACATCACAGCACAGTGCTAAGGCTCCTGGGCCTGGACACAGCAGCGGCTGCAATATCTCAACGGAGAATACGTTTATATCTATGTGTGTGTGTGCGCATATATATATATATATATATATATATATATATATATATATATATTCTCCGCCGAAATCACTTTTAAACCCATTTCCACCTTTTTTTCCCTTCTCTTCCTCTTACTTTTTTTTCACGTTTTTTTACGTTTTTCTCCTTTTCGCCTCTTTTCTGGGCGTATTATTCTTCTTTTTCTTCTTTTTTTTCGTCTAATGCATACCCCATCAGTGCAGCAATGCTTATTCAATACCGCCAGCAGATGGAGACACTGGGGGATAATTTTCTAAGGATTTATACTGATTTTTCCTGTCTGAATTTGTCGCACAGAAAGTTGCAGGCCAAATATGTGTGACATTTCTGCGACTTTAGCTTCTAGAGCATTTTTACAACATTATACATAGGTGCTGAATACATAAAAAGCGACTGTTCAGCGACAGACAAGTCGCATCGGCTGAAAGTAGGCCAGAATGTCAGTCCATGTTGGAGCAGGTTTAGATACAGTCTAAAGCATAGATCTCAAAGTCTGTGCACAGAATTTAGCAAGGGCCTCGCACCTTCTGATGCATCAGGTAGGTGCACAATAGCATAGCCTAACCCTCTGTACTTTGGTCTATATTGATGCGGGACATAGACAGCCAGCTGATGACCAATCCATTAGTGCAATGGATGGCTGGAAGCATTTGTCTTTGCCTTTGCAATACCACAGAAGCAATGCATGGTCAATGTACAGCAATGACACACCTGTGTGAACAGCCAGGAGACCCCCCCCCCCCCATGTTATGTTACATAGTTACATAGTTAGTACGGTCGAAAAAAGACATATGTCCATCACGTTCAACCAGGGAATTAAGGGGTAGGGGTGTGGCGCGATATTGGGGAAGGGATGAGATTTTATATTTCTTCATAAGCATTAATCTTATTTTGTCAATTAGGAACATTCAGCACCCACCCGCTATCAAGGCAGCTGCCTATCATGTCATGCCCTACCTGCACAGGTGTGCTGGCTACTCAAATGATCCAATTAAGGAGGCCATTTAGTCAGCAGCAGCAGAAGTCCTGTGCCTGGACGCTCCAACAGGGGCCAGACACAAGCAGAAGCAGAAGCAGCAGAAGCAGCAGCAGCACCACCTTTTGTTTATTGGCTGCAGCAGCAGCAAGGCCCACAGGGCTGGCTAGCTGGCTAGCCAGCAAGCAGGTAGCAATGAAAGTAGGAATCTTTCTTTTTAACCCTGTAAGGGGGTGGTGCACTGTACCCGAAGATACTGCCATATCGGGTCAATGCATAGGGCGACGGAAGCAAGCTTCGAAATCGGCCCCCGTTCTCAAAAATCCATTTAATATATGGTCCCCAGATAGGGGACGTATCAGATATTAAACTGATAAGAACAGATACTACACTTGATCTTAGCCAAAAAAGGCCGAGAAGCGATAACCGTGAAAGGGGCGGGCCCAACAAGGTCCCCTTCATGGGCACTATCACTGCTTGCTGTCAGGGAGGCTGCCAGACAATTTTCCATGCACACTCTGGGCTGGGGGGCAGTCAACCACCAGTACACACAGCAGAACCTAAACCCATACCATTATTGCTAAGCAGCAAGACAGGGGCCCATTGCACTCCCACGGGGCCTTTTTAAATGCAATCCATAACCCGGATTTGCCAGGAACCCTTCTTACTCCTCCTACTTGCATGTGACACTGGGCTTAGGATCTGCATAGGAAACACACACACAAGCACACACCTACCTTTGTTGCCTGCAGATGCCTCCTTGGCTGTCCCCAAACGGTATCAAACCAACACCCACGGGAAGCTGTAAGCATAGAGGACATGCCTGCACCCCATTGGACTTACCTGTGTGGGTTAAATCCGGGTTATTTGACAACCTATGGCGGTGATGGTTCTGCTCAGGCAGAGCAGTGCTGATGCTCCTCATAAAGCTGTCGCTGCTGTGAAGGTTCTAGGTGACATCACAAATCCCTTTGGTTACATACACAACAAAGCTGGGTTGTTGTTGTTTACACTCTGCAAGGCCTGTGGAAGTGAGTGACATCATAGCACTGTAGTTCTGAGGGTTCAAGATGGATGCAACAATCTCCTGTTGCTTCTATGAAGGCCGTAATAGACGACATCACCAAACAGCTCCATAGTCACATACACAGCAAAGGAGAGATGTTGTTTACACCTAGTGATGTCAGTGGTATTGAGTGACATCACAGCACAGTGCTAAGGCTCCTGGGCCTGGACACAGCAGCGGCTGCAATATCTCAACGGAGAATACGTTTATATCTATGTGTGTGTGTGCGCATATATATATATATATATATATATATATATATATATATATATATATATTTCTCCGCCGAAATCACTTTTAAACCCATTTCCACCTTTTTTTCCCTTCTCTTCCTCTTACTTTTTTTTCACGTTTTTTTACGTTTTTCTCCTTTTCGCCTCTTTTCTGGGCGTATTATTCTTCTTTTTCTTCTTTTTTTTCGTCTAATGCATACCCCATCAGTGCAGCAATGCTTATTCAATACCGCCAGCAGATGGAGACACTGGGGGATAATTTTCTAAGGATTTATACTGATTTTTCCTGTCTGAATTTGTCGCACAGAAAGTTGCAGGCCAAATATGTGTGACATTTCTGCGACTTTAGCTTCTAGAGCATTTTTACAACATTATACATAGGTGCTGAATACATAAAAAGCGACTGTTCAGCGACAGACAAGTCGCATCGGCTGAAAGTAGGCCAGAATGTCAGTCCATGTTGGAGCAGGTTTAGATACAGTCTAAAGCATAGATCTCAAAGTCTGTGCACAGAATTTAGCAAGGGCCTCGCACCTTCTGATGCATCAGGTAGGTGCACAATAGCATAGCCTAACCCTCTGTACTTTGGTCTATATTGATGCGGGACATAGACAGCCAGCTGATGACCAATCCATTAGTGCAATGGATGGCTGGAAGCATTTGTCTTTGCCTTTGCAATACCACAGAAGCAATGCATGGTCAATGTACAGCAATGACACACCTGTGTGAACAGCCAGGAGACCCCCCCCCCCCATGTTATGTTACATAGTTACATAGTTAGTACGGTCGAAAAAAGACATATGTCCATCACGTTCAACCAGGGAATTAAGGGGTAGGGGTGTGGCGCGATATTGGGGAAGGGATGAGATTTTATATTTCTTCATAAGCATTAATCTTATTTTGTCAATTAGGAACATTCAGCACCCACCCGCTATCAAGGCAGCTGCCTATCATGTCATGCCCTACCTGCACAGGTGTGCTGGCTACTCAAATGATCCAATTAAGGAGGCCATTTAGTCAGCAGCAGCAGAAGTCCTGTGCCTGGACGCTCCAACAGGGGCCAGACACAAGCAGAAGCAGAAGCAGCAGAAGCAGCAGCAGCACCACCTTTTGTTTATTGGCTGCAGCAGCAGCAAGGCCCACAGGGCTGGCTAGCTGGCTAGCCAGCAAGCAGGTAGCAATGAAAGTAGGAATCTTTCTTTTTAACCCTGTAAGGGGGTGGTGCACTGTACCCGAAGATACTGCCATATCGGGTCAATGCATAGGGCGACGGAAGCAAGCTTCGAAATCGGCCCCCGTTCTCAAAAATCCATTTAATATATGGTCCCCAGATAGGGGACGTATCAGATATTAAACTGATAAGAACAGATTTTTTACTTTTAGATATAATATTCTTAGACTAATAGACCTTACGCAGTCCAGATTACACTTAGTCTGCTAAAAGCATATTCCACAGATGTAGATTCCAAAGACTTTTAGCCACTTTGTGACCTAATCTTTTTTTATCCAATAAATAGAAAACATACATCTCACTAAGAGCTAGGCGAACACAATCTTTAGAGGTAATAGTGTCTCTTTTAAAAAGAAGAATATTCCTCGTCTTCCATAGTGCAATTTTAATACAATTTATACTAATCCACAAAACCCGAGACTTCTCCACAGATAAAACATTATAAAATCCATATAAAATAACTTCATGATTTAAAAAATTAAGATCAGAAATGAATTTTAGTAAGGGTCCTATCAAATGCCATATCTCTTGGGCGTAAAAACAGTTCCAAAAAAGGTGTAAAACTGTTTCCTCACTAGGACACCCCATTCTCGGGCACTTTGCACTACGACACAATCCTCTTCTGTGTTGGAATTCTCTGGTAGGCAAACATTGATGTGCTATCTGCCAGGCCAGATCTTTTAAGTCATTAGATAAGAATCCCATATTCACCATCCTCCAAACTCTTAGAGATTTCTCAGTGGAATAATTAGATATTAAGCAAATCTGTTCTATCTTCCTGATTTCAGGAACTAATTTTCGTGCATTACTACAAATTTCTTGACTAAAATTAGCAATGCCATAAATACGAATAATCTTTTCTAAAACCACATAGTGCGCTGGGGGAATAAATAAGATTGGGGACGTTAAAGGTAAGGTTATCCACTTTCTTTTTCTAAAAATGTGACCTGCAGCATATTTTAAAAAATAAGACCAATAACAGTTTCTTTGCAAGCCATTAAAACACATAGAAAAAAAGTGAATATATAAAAACCTTTTTAAATCAGGCACATCCTTACCCCCCAATTTCTTTGTCTTCATCATTACATCTCTCCTGAGTTTATCCATTTTAGACCCCCATAAAAAATGAAAGCAAATCTTGTTTAAAAACTTCAAGGTGCGTTCACTCGGTGGGAAAACCAAGCTTAAATATAGCATGATAGGTAGCAACAAAGCTTTCATTATCAGTACTTTTCCTTCTATTGTTAATTTCCTCATTTTCCAAAAACTTATTTTCTTTTGCACTTTCTCTTTGACGATGGACCAGCTTTCCTCTCCATTATTTTCATTGTCAAAGATGACACCCAAGATTTTGATTTTATCATATTGCACATTCACCTCCGTATTGCCCCAATTCCCTATTGCAAAGCAATCACATTTATTTTTATTTAATTTGAAGCCAGAGCCCTCACAAAAAAATTCTGTCTGTCTGATAGCACGTTTCAGGGATGGTTCATCTGAACATAGAATATTAACATCATCCATGTATGCTATCGTCTTTACGCTCTGTCCTCCACTTCCAGGGATTGGCACTCCTCTAATGAACTTATCTTTTCTCAAAACATTCAACAGAGGTTCTATTGCACATATGAAAAGAATGGGTGATAGGGGGCACCCCTGTTTCACCCCAGACTGTAAACATACCTCTTGGGATAAAAAACCGTTAATTAAAATACGACTAAAACAGTTTTTATATAAAAGTGCAATTTTTCCAACAATAAAATCAGGAAAATTCATTTTCTTTAAAACCAACCATAAAAAATCATGAGAAACACGGTCATAAGCCTTTTGAAAATCCAAGGATAAAATTGCCAATTTCTGATCACATTGTTTCTGATACCATAAAACATCTTTTACAAGGTTTAGATGATCACTTATTTTCCTTCCAGGTACTCCGCATACTTGGTCACTGTGTATAACCTTAGCAATTACCTGCTTGAGCCTATTTGCTAAAATTTTTGCTAAAACCTTATAGTCTGTATTTAGCAGGGTAATAGGCCTCCAATTTTCTAATTTAGAGATGTCTCCTTTTTTAAAAATCAGAGTAACAACACCATCTCTCCAGGACGCAGGTAAAATCTCAGATTTAAAAGCACAGTTAAAAATACCTAAAAGATCATCTTTTAAAATGGACCAAAAACACAGATAAAATTCAACTGGCAACCCATCCGAACCAGGTGTTTTACCATTTAAAAAACTCTTAAAGGTGCTTAAAAGTTCAGGTAAAAAGATTTCATCACAAAGGCTCTCTTGGTCAGTTTTGTCAAGTTTTGAATCCAAGGTATCTAAAACATCATTAGTAAAGGAAATATCAATATCTTTTTTATTAAAAAGCTCCTGATAAAATACTTGTGCTTCTCGCAACATCTCTTCATTAGTTATCTTCCCTTCAATTACAGATATCATTTCTTTCTTTCCCACCACCTTCTTAAAAAAGAATCTCGAACACTTTTCATCATTCTCCAGACATTGCACCTTGCTGTTAAAAATCATTTCTTTTCCTTTTTGACTAATGGCATTTTTTATTTCATTCTTTGTCTGAGCAATAACATCATCCATCTCAAGCCCGGCTTGCTTTAGTTTATAATATGTTTGGATTTTAGTGTTTAACATTTTAAACCATAACTTTTTCTCCTTAGCCTTTTGGATGCCCACACGGATAAAAAACAGTTTAGTCCACTTTTTAACATCCTCCCACCAATCCAAAATATTTTTATATTGGGATTGACGCAATCTCCATTTGTTATAAGCAGCAATAAAATCATTTTTTGCTTTCATGTCCTCTAATAAAGTAGTGTTGAGCTTCCAAACGCCTCTGCCTTTCTCTAGGCCAGGTAAAGTGACATGTGCATATAATAACTTATGATCAGAGAAAATATTCGATAAAAGAGAAACATCAACTAGATTAAAACTTTCCGATAAAAAAATAAAATCAATCCTGGATTTGCAGACATTATTTTCCCATGTGTAACCAGGGTCGTCTGGGTATTTTCTCCTCCAGACATCGGTAAAGTTAAAATCCTCAGTCATACTCTTAATCTGTTTCTCTGTTTTATCCACTCTGACATGCACACTTCCACTCTCACGATGATCACCACTCATACAACAATTAAAATCTCCAGCCATTAAAATAGGTGTTGAACCTGGGATAAAAGCCTGAATATCATTAATCAAGTCGGCTCTATCATTTTTTTCAGGAGAAGCATAGATGTTAAAAAGCTTAATCTCCGAGCCATTGTACTTAATATTAACTAATAGCGCTCTACCAGGTATAATTTCTAAGAAGGACAAAACTTGTGCATCTGAACCTCTAAACAAGATCCCAACACCTGAAGATCTGCTCAGATTGTCACCTGACCAGACCGATGGTCCCAAAGTCCAGCCACGACAAAGGTCCTCATAATTTGGACTATGTTCAATTCCACATTCTTGTAAAAAGAACAGAGAACAGTCCAAGGTCTCTAAAAAACTAAACAAAGCAGCCCTTCTCGTAGGGCTCTTTAGACCTCTCACATTAAGAGAGGAGCACTTTATGGAAGCTATTCGCTACTGGAGTTTGAGTCCGATATGAAACCCACAGGTGACTCCGGGCTTTCGAACTGTTTGATATTTTTTGGATCGGACGCTGATCTTATAGAAGGCCTCCATGCATGTTGACTGTCCTCACATTCGTCTGAGCTTTTTTTGACAGGCCGTTTAATGCCAAGTTGTGGCTCATCTCCGAGTTCCTTCTTCCGCTTGATCTCCTTCACGCCAACCTCCATGGCTTCACTGCTCACTAGTGACCCTCCACCACCAGAACCCTCCACAGAAGGTCTCCCCTCTGTCTCAGGCACAGCAGCAGAAAGGTCCATAAGCTCCGCCACGACATCAGAAGTTACAGCCGGCTTTTCTGAAGGCGCCTCAGACCGCTGGGGTGCTTTCGCAGGTGGTACTTCAGCTTGCACTACACCCACTCTCCCCGCTACACGGTCAGCCCACGATCTAGCTACACTGGAACGGAGACTGCAATCTTTAAAGGCATGGCCTTCTTCACCACAAATGTTGCAGACGATTTTAGCACAGTCCTTAGAAACATGGCCTTCTTGATTGCACCGACCACAGCGAACTGTAGTGTCCGTGCAAACTTCCATAGTATGTCCGAATTTCTTACATTTCCTACAAAAAGTAGGCATCTCGGGATAAAACAAATAGCCCTTATCCCGACCGATAGAAAAGTTGGAGGGTGGATGACACAACCCTCCAATGCCAGTAGCATCCTCCTTCATTTTCACAAAAAACTTATGTTTCCCCGTCCATAGGTCTTCTGAATTCATCACCTTATGGGAATACTTAACAGAACTGCAGTATTTCCCCAAAAAGAGCTCAATATGGGACACAGTCACAAAGGGATTGTGCATACACACAACTAGAGGAATATCGCCACCAGTATACAACACTGTGACCGTGATCCCATCAAGCTCAGCAAGGTCTTGATTGCTTTTCAGCTTCTCAAAAAGATTCTGGCATGCATAAGCAGAGTCCAGAGTTAGGATGAAGCTGCCCTTCCGAGGATCTCTGAGACAGACGATGTTCTCTTTCTTCACCCCAAGAAGCTTGTAGAGAGTTTCTTTCACAAAATAAGAAAGTTGGACGAGTTCTTGCTTGTCTTCATCAACATCAAAGCGAAAGGAAAAACGAATCCGCGTTTCACCGGATGTAAGGTAACGGATGCGAACACCCATCTTGTCGATCGCCTTTTCGGTTCCTCGTAGCAGCCCCCCTTGAAAAAGGTAGGACAAACTCCCAGGATCCTCCTGACCAGACACTTGATCTAGCCAAAAGGCCGAGAAGCGATAACCGTGAAAGGGGCGGGCCCAACAAGGTCCCCTTCATGGGCACTATCACTGCTTGCTGTCAGGGAGGCTGCCAGACAATTTTCCATGCACACTCTGGGCTGGGGGGCAGTCAACCACCAGTACACACAGCAGAACCTAAACCCATACCATTATTGCTAAGCAGCAAGACAGGGGCCCATTGCACTCCCACGGGGCCTTTTTAAATGCAATCCATAACCCGGATTTGCCAGGAACCCTTCTTACTCCTCCTACTTGCATGTGACACTGGGCTTAGGATCTGCATAGGAAACACACACACAAGCACACACCTACCTTTGTTGCCTGCAGATGCCTCCTTGGCTGTCCCCAAACGGTATCAAACCAACACCCACGGGAAGCTGTAAGCATAGAGGACATGCCTGCACCCCATTGGACTTACCTGTGTGGGTTAAATCCGGGTTATTTGACAACCTATGGCGGTGATGGTTCTGCTCAGGCAGAGCAGTGCTGATGCTCCTCATAAAGCTGTCGCTGCTGTGAAGGTTCTAGGTGACATCACAAATCCCTTTGGTTACATACACAACAAAGCTGGGTTGTTGTTGTTTACACTCTGCAAGGCCTGTGGAAGTGAGTGACATCATAGCACTGTAGTTCTGAGGGTTCAAGATGGATGCAACAATCTCCTGTTGCTTCTATGAAGGCCGTAATAGACGACATCACCAAACAGCTCCATAGTCACATACACAGCAAAGGAGAGATGTTGTTTACACCTAGTGATGTCAGTGGTATTGAGTGACATCACAGCACAGTGCTAAGGCTCCTGGGCCTGGACACAGCAGCGGCTGCAATATCTCAACGGAGAATACGTTTATATCTATGTGTGTGTGTGCGCATATATATATATATATATATATATATATATATATATATTTCTCCGCCGAAATCACTTTTAAACCCATTTCCACCTTTTTTTCCCTTCTCTTCCTCTTACTTTTTTTTCACGTTTTTTTACGTTTTTCTCCTTTTCGCCTCTTTTCTGGGCGTATTATTCTTCTTTTTCTTCTTTTTTTTCGTCTAATGCATACCCCATCAGTGCAGCAATGCTTATTCAATACCGCCAGCAGATGGAGACACTGGGGGATAATTTTCTAAGGATTTATACTGATTTTTCCTGTCTGAATTTGTCGCACAGAAAGTTGCAGGCCAAATATGTGTGACATTTCTGCGACTTTAGCTTCTAGAGCATTTTTACAACATTATACATAGGTGCTGAATACATAAAAAGCGACTGTTCAGCGACAGACAAGTCGCATCGGCTGAAAGTAGGCCAGAATGTCAGTCCATGTTGGAGCAGGTTTAGATACAGTCTAAAGCATAGATCTCAAAGTCTGTGCACAGAATTTAGCAAGGGCCTCGCACCTTCTGATGCATCAGGTAGGTGCACAATAGCATAGCCTAACCCTCTGTACTTTGGTCTATATTGATGCGGGACATAGACAGCCAGCTGATGACCAATCCATTAGTGCAATGGATGGCTGGAAGCATTTGTCTTTGCCTTTGCAATACCACAGAAGCAATGCATGGTCAATGTACAGCAATGACACACCTGTGTGAACAGCCAGGAGACCCCCCCCCCCCCCATGTTATGTTACATAGTTACATAGTTAGTACGGTCGAAAAAAGACATATGTCCATCACGTTCAACCAGGGAATTAAGGGGTAGGGGTGTGGCGCGATATTGGGGAAGGGATGAGATTTTATATTTCTTCATAAGCATTAATCTTATTTTGTCAATTAGGAACATTCAGCACCCACCCGCTATCAAGGCAGCTGCCTATCATGTCATGCCCTACCTGCACAGGTGTGCTGGCTACTCAAATGATCCAATTAAGGAGGCCATTTAGTCAGCAGCAGCAGAAGTCCTGTGCCTGGACGCTCCAACAGGGGCCAGACACAAGCAGAAGCAGAAGCAGCAGAAGCAGCAGCAGCACCACCTTTTGTTTATTGGCTGCAGCAGCAGCAAGGCCCACAGGGCTGGCTAGCTGGCTAGCCAGCAAGCAGGTAGCAATGAAAGTAGGAATCTTTCTTTTTAACCCTGTAAGGGGGTGGTGCACTGTACCCGAAGATACTGCCATATCGGGTCAATGCATAGGGCGACGGAAGCAAGCTTCGAAATCGGCCCCCGTTCTCAAAAATCCATTTAATATATGGTCCCCAGATAGGGGACGTATCAGATATTAAACTGATAAGAACAGATACTACACTTGATCTTAGCCAAAAGGCCGAGAAGCGATAACCGTGAAAGGGGCGGGCCCAACAAGGTCCCCTTCATGGGCACTATCACTGCTTGCTGTCAGGGAGGCTGCCAGACAATTTTCCATGCACACTCTGGGCTGGGGGGCAGTCAACCACCAGTACACACAGCAGAACCTAAACCCATACCATTATTGCTAAGCAGCAAGACAGGGGCCCATTGCACTCCCACGGGGCCTTTTTAAATGCAATCCATAACCCGGATTTGCCAGGAACCCTTCTTACTCCTCCTACTTGCATGTGACACTGGGCTTAGGATCTGCATAGGAAACACACACACAAGCACACACCTACCTTTGTTGCCTGCAGATGCCTCCTTGGCTGTCCCCAAACGGTATCAAACCAACACCCACGGGAAGCTGTAAGCATAGAGGACATGCCTGCACCCCATTGGACTTACCTGTGTGGGTTAAATCCGGGTTATTTGACAACCTATGGCGGTGATGGTTCTGCTCAGGCAGAGCAGTGCTGATGCTCCTCATAAAGCTGTCGCTGCTGTGAAGGTTCTAGGTGACATCACAAATCCCTTTGGTTACATACACAACAAAGCTGGGTTGTTGTTGTTTACACTCTGCAAGGCCTGTGGAAGTGAGTGACATCATAGCACTGTAGTTCTGAGGGTTCAAGATGGATGCAACAATCTCCTGTTGCTTCTATGAAGGCCGTAATAGACGACATCACCAAACAGCTCCATAGTCACATACACAGCAAAGGAGAGATGTTGTTTACACCTAGTGATGTCAGTGGTATTGAGTGACATCACAGCACAGTGCTAAGGCTCCTGGGCCTGGACACAGCAGCGGCTGCAATATCTCAACGGAGAATACGTTTATATCTATGTGTGTGTGTGCGCATATATATATATATATATATATATATATATATATATATATATATATATATTTCTCCGCCGAAATCACTTTTAAACCCATTTCCACCTTTTTTTCCCTTCTCTTCCTCTTACTTTTTTTTCACGTTTTTTTACGTTTTTCTCCTTTTCGCCTCTTTTCTGGGCGTATTATTCTTCTTTTTCTTCTTTTTTTTCGTCTAATGCATACCCCATCAGTGCAGCAATGCTTATTCAATACCGCCAGCAGATGGAGACACTGGGGGATAATTTTCTAAGGATTTATACTGATTTTTCCTGTCTGAATTTGTCGCACAGAAAGTTGCAGGCCAAATATGTGTGACATTTCTGCGACTTTAGCTTCTAGAGCATTTTTACAACATTATACATAGGTGCTGAATACATAAAAAGCGACTGTTCAGCGACAGACAAGTCGCATCGGCTGAAAGTAGGCCAGAATGTCAGTCCATGTTGGAGCAGGTTTAGATACAGTCTAAAGCATAGATCTCAAAGTCTGTGCACAGAATTTAGCAAGGGCCTCGCACCTTCTGATGCATCAGGTAGGTGCACAATAGCATAGCCTAACCCTCTGTACTTTGGTCTATATTGATGCGGGACATAGACAGCCAGCTGATGACCAATCCATTAGTGCAATGGATGGCTGGAAGCATTTGTCTTTGCCTTTGCAATACCACAGAAGCAATGCATGGTCAATGTACAGCAATGACACACCTGTGTGAACAGCCAGGAGACCCCCCCCCCCCCCATGTTATGTTACATAGTTACATAGTTAGTACGGTCGAAAAAAGACATATGTCCATCACGTTCAACCAGGGAATTAAGGGGTAGGGGTGTGGCGCGATATTGGGGAAGGGATGAGATTTTATATTTCTTCATAAGCATTAATCTTATTTTGTCAATTAGGAACATTCAGCACCCACCCGCTATCAAGGCAGCTGCCTATCATGTCATGCCCTACCTGCACAGGTGTGCTGGCTACTCAAATGATCCAATTAAGGAGGCCATTTAGTCAGCAGCAGCAGAAGTCCTGTGCCTGGACGCTCCAACAGGGGCCAGACACAAGCAGAAGCAGAAGCAGAGCAGCACCACCTTTTGTTTATTGGCTGCAGCAGCAGCAAGGCCCACAGGGCTGGCTAGCTGGCTAGCCAGCAAGCAGGTAGCAATGAAAGTAGGAATCTTTCTTTTTAACCCTGTAAGGGGGTGGTGCACTGTACCCGAAGATACTGCCATATCGGGTCAATGCATAGGGCGACGGAAGCAAGCTTCGAAATCGGCCCCCGTTCTCAAAAATCCATTTAATATATGGTCCCCAGATAGGGGACGTATCAGATATTAAACTGATAAGAACAGATACTACACTTGATCTTAGCCAAAAGGCCGAGAAGCGATAACCGTGAAAGGGGCGGGCCCAACAAGGTCCCCTTCATGGGCACTATCACTGCTTGCTGTCAGGGAGGCTGCCAGACAATTTTCCATGCACACTCTGGGCTGGGGGGCAGTCAACCACCAGTACACACAGCAGAACCTAAACCCATACCATTATTGCTAAGCAGCAAGACAGGGGCCCATTGCACTCCCACGGGGCCTTTTTAAATGCAATCCATAACCCGGATTTGCCAGGAACCCTTCTTACTCCTCCTACTTGCATGTGACACTGGGCTTAGGATCTGCATAGGAAACACACACACAAGCACACACCTACCTTTGTTGCCTGCAGATGCCTCCTTGGCTGTCCCCAAACGGTATCAAACCAACACCCACGGGAAGCTGTAAGCATAGAGGACATGCCTGCACCCCATTGGACTTACCTGTGTGGGTTAAATCCGGGTTATTTGACAACCTATGGCGGTGATGGTTCTGCTCAGGCAGAGCAGTGCTGATGCTCCTCATAAAGCTGTCGCTGCTGTGAAGGTTCTAGGTGACATCACAAATCCCTTTGGTTACATACACAACAAAGCTGGGTTGTTGTTGTTTACACTCTGCAAGGCCTGTGGAAGTGAGTGACATCATAGCACTGTAGTTCTGAGGGTTCAAGATGGATGCAACAATCTCCTGTTGCTTCTATGAAGGCCGTAATAGACGACATCACCAAACAGCTCCATAGTCACATACACAGCAAAGGAGAGATGTTGTTTACACCTAGTGATGTCAGTGGTATTGAGTGACATCACAGCACAGTGCTAAGGCTCCTGGGCCTGGACACAGCAGCGGCTGCAATATCTCAACGGAGAATACGTTTATATCTATGTGTGTGTGTGCGCATATATATATATATATATATATATATATATATATATATATATATATTTCTCCGCCGAAATCACTTTTAAACCCATTTCCACCTTTTTTTCCCTTCTCTTCCTCTTACTTTTTTTTCACGTTTTTTTACGTTTTTCTCCTTTTCGCCTCTTTTCTGGGCGTATTATTCTTCTTTTTCTTCTTTTTTTTCGTCTAATGCATACCCCATCAGTGCAGCAATGCTTATTCAATACCGCCAGCAGATGGAGACACTGGGGGATAATTTTCTAAGGATTTATACTGATTTTTCCTGTCTGAATTTGTCGCACAGAAAGTTGCAGGCCAAATATGTGTGACATTTCTGCGACTTTAGCTTCTAGAGCATTTTTACAACATTATACATAGGTGCTGAATACATAAAAAGCGACTGTTCAGCGACAGACAAGTCGCATCGGCTGAAAGTAGGCCAGAATGTCAGTCCATGTTGGAGCAGGTTTAGATACAGTCTAAAGCATAGATCTCAAAGTCTGTGCACAGAATTTAGCAAGGGCCTCGCACCTTCTGATGCATCAGGTAGGTGCACAATAGCATAGCCTAACCCTCTGTACTTTGGTCTATATTGATGCGGGACATAGACAGCCAGCTGATGACCAATCCATTAGTGCAATGGATGGCTGGAAGCATTTGTCTTTGCCTTTGCAATACCACAGAAGCAATGCATGGTCAATGTACAGCAATGACACACCTGTGTGAACAGCCAGGAGACCCCCCCCCCCCCATGTTATGTTACATAGTTACATAGTTAGTACGGTCGAAAAAAGACATATGTCCATCACGTTCAACCAGGGAATTAAGGGGTAGGGGTGTGGCGCGATATTGGGGAAGGGATGAGATTTTATATTTCTTCATAAGCATTAATCTTATTTTGTCAATTAGGAACATTCAGCACCCACCCGCTATCAAGGCAGCTGCCTATCATGTCATGCCCTACCTGCACAGGTGTGCTGGCTACTCAAATGATCCAATTAAGGAGGCCATTTAGTCAGCAGCAGCAGAAGTCCTGTGCCTGGACGCTCCAACAGGGGCCAGACACAAGCAGAAGCAGAAGCAGCAGAAGCAGCAGCAGCACCACCTTTTGTTTATTGGCTGCAGCAGCAGCAAGGCCCACAGGGCTGGCTAGCTGGCTAGCCAGCAAGCAGGTAGCAATGAAAGTAGGAATCTTTCTTTTTAACCCTGTAAGGGGGTGGTGCACTGTACCCGAAGATACTGCCATATCGGGTCAATGCATAGGGCGACGGAAGCAAGCTTCGAAATCGGCCCCCGTTCTCAAAAATCCATTTAATATATGGTCCCCAGATAGGGGACGTATCAGATATTAAACTGATAAGAACAGATACTACACTTGATCTTAGCCAAAAGGCCGAGAAGCGATAACCGTGAAAGGGGCGGGCCCAACAAGGTCCCCTTCATGGGCACTATCACTGCTTGCTGTCAGGGAGGCTGCCAGACAATTTTCCATGCACACTCTGGGCTGGGGGGCAGTCAACCACCAGTACACACAGCAGAACCTAAACCCATACCATTATTGCTAAGCAGCAAGACAGGGGCCCATTGCACTCCCACGGGGCCTTTTTAAATGCAATCCATAACCCGGATTTGCCAGGAACCCTTCTTACTCCTCCTACTTGCATGTGACACTGGGCTTAGGATCTGCATAGGAAACACACACACAAGCACACACCTACCTTTGTTGCCTGCAGATGCCTCCTTGGCTGTCCCCAAACGGTATCAAACCAACACCCACGGGAAGCTGTAAGCATAGAGGACATGCCTGCACCCCATTGGACTTACCTGTGTGGGTTAAATCCGGGTTATTTGACAACCTATGGCGGTGATGGTTCTGCTCAGGCAGAGCAGTGCTGATGCTCCTCATAAAGCTGTCGCTGCTGTGAAGGTTCTAGGTGACATCACAAATCCCTTTGGTTACATACACAACAAAGCTGGGTTGTTGTTGTTTACACTCTGCAAGGCCTGTGGAAGTGAGTGACATCATAGCACTGTAGTTCTGAGGGTTCAAGATGGATGCAACAATCTCCTGTTGCTTCTATGAAGGCCGTAATAGACGACATCACCAAACAGCTCCATAGTCACATACACAGCAAAGGAGAGATGTTGTTTACACCTAGTGATGTCAGTGGTATTGAGTGACATCACAGCACAGTGCTAAGGCTCCTGGGCCTGGACACAGCAGCGGCTGCAATATCTCAACGGAGAATACGTTTATATCTATGTGTGTGTGTGCGCATATATATATATATATATATATATATATATATATATATATATATATATTTCTCCGCCGAAATCACTTTTAAACCCATTTCCACCTTTTTTTCCCTTCTCTTCCTCTTACTTTTTTTTCACGTTTTTTTACGTTTTTCTCCTTTTCGCCTCTTTTCTGGGCGTATTATTCTTCTTTTTCTTCTTTTTTTTCGTCTAATGCATACCCCATCAGTGCAGCAATGCTTATTCAATACCGCCAGCAGATGGAGACACTGGGGGATAATTTTCTAAGGATTTATACTGATTTTTCCTGTCTGAATTTGTCGCACAGAAGTTGCAGGCCAAATATGTGTGACATTTCTGCGACTTTAGCTTCTAGAGCATTTTTACAACATTATACATAGGTGCTGAATACATAAAAAGCGACTGTTCAGCGACAGACAAGTCGCATCGGCTGAAAGTAGGCCAGAATGTCAGTCCCATGTTGGAGCAGGTTTAGATACAGTCTAAGCATAGATCTCAAAGTCTGTGCACAGAATTTTAGCAAGGGCCTCGCACTCTGCTGATGCATCAGGTAGGTGCACAATAGCATAGCCTAACCCTCTGTACTTTGGTCTATATTGATGCGGGACATAGACAGCCAGCTGATGACCAATCCATTAGTGCAATGGATGGCTGGAAGCATTTGTCTTTGCCTTTGCAATACCACAGAAGCAATGCATGGTCAATGTACAGCAATGACACACCTGTGTGAACAGCCAGGAGACCCCCCCCCCCCCCACATGTTATGTTACATAGTTACATAGTTAGTACGGTCGAAAAAGACATCATGTCCATCACGTTCAACCAGGGAATTAAGGGGTAGGGGTGTGGGCGCGATATTGGGGAAGGGATGAGATTTTATATTTCTTCATAAGCATTAATCTTATTTTGTCAATTAGGAACATTCAGCACCCACCCGCTATCAAGGCAGCTGCCTATCATGTCATGCCTACCTGCACAGGTGTGCTGGCTACTCAAATGATCCAATTAAGGAGGCCATTTAGTCAGCAGCAGCAGAAGTCCTGTGCCTGGACGCTCCAACAGGGGCCAGACACAAGCATGAAGCAGAAGCAGCAGCAGCACCACCTTTTGTTTATTGGCTGCAGCAGCAGCAAGGCCCACAGGGCTGGCTAGCTGGCTAGCCAGCAAGCAGGTAGCAATGAAAGTAGGAATCTTTCTTTTTAACCCTGTTAAGGGGGTGGTGCACTGTACCCGAAGATACTGCCATATCGGGTCAATGCATAGGGCGACGAAGCAAGCTTCGAAATCGGCCCCCGTTCTCAAAATCCATTTAATATATGGTCCCCAGATAGGGGACGTATCAGATATTAAACTGATAAGAACAGATACTACACTTGATCTTAGCCAAAAGGCCGAGAAGCGATAACCGTGAAAGGGGCGGGCCCAACAAGGTCCCCTTCATGGGCTACTATCACTGCTTGCTGTCAGGGAGGCTGCCAGACAATTTTCCATGCACACTCTGGGCTGGGGGGCAGTCAACCACCAGTACACACATGCAGAACCTAAACCCATACCATTATTGCTAAGCAGCAAGACAGGGGCCCATTGCACTTCCCACGGGGCCTTTTTAAATGCAATCCATAACCCGGATTTGCCAGGAACCCTTCTTACTCCTCCTACTTGCATGTGACACTGGGCTTAGGATCTGCATAGGAAACACACACACAAGCACACCACCTACCTTTGTTGCCTGCAGATGCCTCCTTGGCTGTCCCCAAACGGTATCAAACCAACACCCACGGGAAGACTGTAAGCATAGAGGACATGCCTGCACCCCATTGGACTTACCTGTGTGGGTTAAATCCGGGTTATTTGACAACCTATGGCGGTGATGGTTCTGCTCAGGCAGAGCAGTGCTGATGCTCCTCATAAAGCTGTCGCTGCTGTGAAGGTTCTAGGTGACATCACAAATCCCTTTGGTTACATACACAACAAAGCTGGGTTGTTGTTGTTTACACTCTGCAAGGCC